>NC_059192.1:20099369-20127655 GCF_020615455.1 Coregonus clupeaformis | reverse complement strand
CTGAACACTGTGAATGCTGTCACAACAGACAATGCCAGGAACATTGTGAATCCTGTCACAACAGACAATGCCTGGAACATTGTGAATGCTGTCACAACAGACAATGCCAGGAACATTGTGAATCCTGTCACAACAGACACTGCCAGGAACATTGTGAATCCTGTCACAACAGACAATGCCAGGAACATTGTGAATGCTGTCACAACAGACAATGCCTGGAACATTGTGAATGCTGTCACAACAGACAATGTCTGGAACATTGTGAATTCTGAACATTGTGAATGGCATCAAATGTTCCCACTGTACCAAAACCAAACAGTGACCCCAAAACTTAATTACATAAATCGTGGGTTTGGTGAACCGCTACACCCCTAGTGTGTGTCCAGACCCCTCTCCCTCTCCCAGTGTGTGGGGCCAGGGCTGTGCTCTATCAGCAGAACATTAGGCATTAGTGCTCCATGGCTCTGCCTGAGTATTGATGTGATGCCATGGCACTGCCACCCCCCTTAGGGCAGAACCTCCCACCCCACTGAGACTGCCTCTGTGTGTGTATGTCCCCTGACCCCAGGCTGTTCGTCAGAGCGGGAATGTCAGTGGCGGGCCGGCTGTCATTGATCTGTCAGACACCAGGACAGCACTTTACACTGACTGGAGAGAGTACTACACCACACCCTCCATTACTGCTCAGCTGGAGCTACAGCTGCAGAGACATCCATCTGTCTATCCCTCTGTCTTTTTGTCCGTCCCTGTCCTCTTGCTGACCATCCTCTAACCCTCTATTAGGCTGCTATATCCAACTGCACTCCCCGTGTTCCAACTGCACTCCCCGTGTTCCAACTGCACTCCCCGTGTTCCAACTGCACTCCCCGTGTTCCAACAGCACTCCCCGTGTTCCAACTGTATTCCCAGTGTTCCAACTGCACTCCCCGTGTTCCATCTGCACTCCCCGTGTTCCAACTGTACTCCCCGTGTTCCAACTGCACTCCCCGTGTTCTACCTGTACTCCCCGTGATCCAACTGTACTCCCCGTGTTCCAACTGTACTCCCCGTGTTCTACCTGTACTCCCCGTGTTCTACCTGTACACCCTGTGTTCTACCTGTACTCCTCGTGTTCTACCTGTACTCCTCGTGTTCTACCTGTACTCCTCATGTTCTACCTGTACACCCTTTGTTCTACCTGTACTCCTCGTGTTCTACCTGTACTCCCTGTGTTCTACCTGTACTCCTCGTGTTCTACCTGTACTCCCTGTGTTCTACCTGTACTCCTCGTGTTCTACCTGTACTCCCTGTGTTCTACCTGTACTCCTCGTGTTCTACCTGTGTTCCAACTGTACACGTTGTGCTGAGTTTCACTATAAAACTCTCAGGACTCAAAGTCCTGTTTGGTTACTGTCATTGAAATGACCTGATCTCTTACATCATTACAAAGAGTCTAACAGAAACAGTCCACCCTTTGATGAGGAACACTATATGTCACTAGCTGTGTCACTGAGTTTGTCTGACTCTCACTATATGCCACTAGCTGTGTCACTGAGTTGGTCTGTCTCTCACTATATGTCACTAGCTGTGTCACTGAGTTGGTCTGTCTCTCACTATATGCCACTAGCTGTGTCACTGAGTTGGTCTGTCTCTCATTATATGCCACTAGCTGTGTCACTGAGTTGGTCTGTCTCTCACTATATGTCACTAGCTGTGTCACTGAGTTGGTCTGTCTCTCACTATATGCCACTAGCTGTGTCACTGAGTTGGTCTGTCTGTCAGTGGCCATATCTCCTTGCCAGAGAGAGAGAGAGAGCTCTTGATTTTCCAATGTAATAGCCTGTCAACGCATCTCAATAACAGAACCTAAATAATGCACATACACAATTGGGCAATGTGCATTACCACTGGGATTGGAAGTATTCTCTATGGCTGCCCGGGGCTAATGTCTAAATGGGATGGTTCACTTGAACTGAATCAGAATCATTTTTATATCTGAGCGACCTTGTCCTTTTTTCCCCTGTGGAGGTGAAGGACGGGAGAGGGAAAGGGGGAGGAGAGAGGAGACTGGTGGGGGTTGTATGGCCATGGAGAGGGGCAGAGAGAGAAATTGCTTAATAAAAGTACACTAAAGAGATTTCACTTGCTTTGGCATTGTTAACATATGTTTCCCATGCCAATATAGCCCTTAAATTGAAATTGAATTGAATTGAGAGAGACCATTCTCTATGCCTGCAGGTCTCCTATTGCAGGCCACAGAGGCAAGGAGGCACTTAAGTGATCTGATTGCCTTGCTGGAGGACTGGAGCCTGTTCTTTGTAAGGTTACTACTAATATATCCCCCATTTACATGGCTGACCCTGCTCCCTGCCTAAGAAAGGTCCACACAAAGCCTGAACAGGAGTTGATGGAGCGGAGTGCATACCTCTTCTATAGCCAAATGCATAGTCACACACAGTCAGGCTGCACTAACACAAACAGATCTACTTACAATGTCACAACCATACTTCCCAACACGCACAGGCCAACAACAACAATCATACCAAAAAGACAACCCATCGCTCTGTCCCTTCTCTGCAGACTGCAAAAGAGAATGACATTTATTTTAAATTGATTAGCAAAACACTGGGGTTTGTGTGTGGGGAGAATGGGCTTAAATGACTCCCATTGATTAGTGATGGCCCACTTTGGATCATGCCATGTGTTTAAAGAGAGAGAGAGAGAGAGAGAGCGAGAGAGAGAGAGAGAGAGAGAGAGAGAGAGACAGACAGAGAGAGAGAGAGAGAGAGAGAGAGGAGATGGCCATGACGCTAGCTAGCCATGCTAACCACGACACACCACGCTAACTCGACTCCTCCTCCTCGACCATACTGCTCCAGTTGTTTTCGGTTGCTCTTGGTTTTCTCTTTTTGATTGCGCCACTGAAATTTCAGAAGGAACAAATGAAAGAACGCTCGTCACCGAGGTCTACATCGTCTTCACTGCCGATAATCATCATCATCAAGCGCAGCCGCTCTCTCTCTCTCTCTATTTAAGGGCTTTATTGGCATGGGAAACGTATGTTAACATTGCCAAAGCAAGAGAAGTAGATAGTAAACAAAAGTGAAATAAACAAACATTAACAGTAAACATTACACTCAGAAGTTCCAAAAGAATAAAGACATTTCAAATGTCATATTATGTCTATATACAGTGTTGTAACAATGTGCAAATAGTTAATTATTAATTTACAATGGTGTCTGTTCTTCACTGGTTGCCCTTTTCTTGTGGCAACAGGTCACAAATCTTGTTGCTTTGATGGCACACTGTGGTATTTCACCCAGTAGATAAGGGAGTGTATCAAAATTGGGTTTGTTTTCTAATCATCCTCAGCTCTAGCATATTCCCCAATATTTGGAACCAAGGACTGATCACCCCAATCCACAAAAGTGGAGACAAATTTGACCCCAATAACTACTGTGGGATATGCATCAACAGCAACTGTCACAACTCCCTCCGAAGCTGCCTCATCTCCTTGTTTGGGCAGGCTTCGGCGTTCATCGTCACCGGCCTTCTAGCCACTGCCGCTCCCCTTTTCATCATTCCATTTGTTTTGTCTTCTTTTTCACACACATCTGGTTCATATCCCCTCATCAATCTCTGTATTATTATTCCCTCTGCTCCCCCATGTCTTTGTGTGTTATTGTTCCATGTGGAGGTGTCGCTAGCTCGTGTTGAGCATTATGTTACTTTTATCGCCGGGATATTCACCTGTGTGTTTTGTTTTCCGAGTACACATTTAAGTCTCACTGTATTTGGTTTACACATTGCTGTGGACTGCTGTATTGGCCAAATAAACCCTATTCTATGATTCACACCTCCTGCGCCTGGCTCCGTCCTACTCACCTTGTTACAGAATAACACACCCAAACAGCATGGAGTCAACAGGAGCAGGGAATATGCCTGGAGTCATTGAGCGGGTCCAGGAGCATTCCACCATGTTAGTCAGCTTGGGCGAAGCGATGGATCGGGTTCTCCAGGCCGACCAGTGCCTGGAAAAGAGAGGATCAGACCCTGCGGAACCAGCTGAGCGACCGGATCCAGCCACCCACACACCAGCAACCAGGGGTATTCACCTGTCTCTACCGAGGGAATACGACGGGACAGCTGCCCGCTGCCAGGGTTTCCTCCTGCAGCTGGACCTCTACTTCAACACCATCAGCCCTGCTCCATCAGATCAGGAGAAGGTGTCCGCCCTCGTCTCCTGTCTCTCGGGGAAAGACCTGGAGTGGGCCAACCCGGTTTGGAGTGAAGGAGGAGACGCGTTGGACAGCTACGGAGAGTTCGCTCTTTTCTTCCGTGCAGTCTTTGATCATCCCCCCGAAGGAAGAGAGGCGGGCGAGCGTCTGTTCCATCTGAGGTAGGGGACGAGGACCGTCCAAGACTTTGCCCTGGAGTTTAGAACCCTACAAATTGGTCCGGGTGGAACGAGCGGTCCCTCATCGACCATTTCCGATGCAGCCTGCGTAAGAGCGTCTGAAGGGAGCTAGCCTGCCGGGATGCCATGTTAACCTTGTTAACCCTCACCTTGTTACAGCAACCTTGGGAAAATCCTCTACATTATCATTAACAGCAGACTCGTACATTTCATCAGTGAAAACAATGTACTGAGCAAATGTCAAATTGGCTTTTTACCAAATAACCATACAACAGACCACATATTCACCCTGCACACCCTAATTGACAAACAAACAAACCAAAACAAAGGCAAAGTCTTCTCATACTTTGTTGATTTCAAAAAAAGCTTTTGACTCAATTTGGCATGAGGGTCTGCTATAGAAATTGATGGAAAGTGGTGTTGGGGGAAAATCATACAACATTATAAAATCCATGTACACAAACAAGTGTGCAGTTAAAATTAGCCAAAAAAAACACACATTTCTTTCCACAGGGCCGTGGGGTGAGACAGGGAGCAGCTTAAGCCCCACCCTCTTCAACGGATATATATAAACAAATTGGCGAGGGCACTAGAAGAGTCCCCTAAGCAAGCTGCTCCTGAGGCTCTGTTCACAAACACAAACAGACCCACAGAGCCCCAGTGGAAAGAAATGTTGTTGTTTTTTGTGTGTTTAAAAAAAAAATAATTGACCCAACAAAATCATGAGTAAACAAAAAGATAATTACTTGACACATTGGAAAGAATTAACTAAAAACAATGCAAACTAGAATGCTATTTGGCCCTAAACAGAGAGTACACAGTGGCAGAATACCTGACCACTGTGACTGACCCAAACTTAAGGAAAGCTTTGACTATGTACAGACTCAGTGAGCATAGCCTTGCTATTGAGAAAGGCCACCGTAGGCAGACCTGGCTCTGAAGAGAAGACAGGCTATGTGCACACTGCCCACAAAATGAGGTGGAAACTGTGCTGCACTTCCTAACCTCCTGCCAAACGTATGACCATATTAGAGACACATACTTCCCTCACAAAGAATTTGAAAACAAACCCAATTTTGATAAACTCCCATATCTATTGGGTGAAATACCACAGTGTGCCATCACAGCAGCAAGATTTGTGACCTGTTTCCACAAGAAAAGGGCAAGCAGTGAAGAACAAACATCATTGTAAATGCAACCCATATTTATGTTTATTTATTTTCCCTTTTGTTCTTTAACTATTTGCACATCGTTACAACACTATACAGTTGAAGTTGGAAGTTTACATACACCTTAGCCAAATAGATTTAAACCCAGTTTTTCACAATTCCTGACATTTAATCCTAGTAAAAAATTCCCTGTCTTAGGTCAGTTAGGATCACCACTTTATTTTAAGAATGTGAAATGTCAGAATAATAGTAGAGAGAATAATTTATTTCAGCTTTTATGTCTTTCATCACATTCAGAGTCAGAAGTTTACATACACTCAATTAGTATTTGGTAGCATTGCCTTTAAATTGTTTAACTTGGGTCAAATGTTTCAGGTAGCCTTCCACAAGCTTCCCACAATAAGTTGGGTGAATTTTTCCTCCTGACAGAGCTGGTGTAACTGAGTCAGGTTTGTAGGCCTCCTTGCTCGCACACACTTTTTCAGTTCTGCCCACACATTTTCTATAGATTTGAAGTCAGGGCTTTGTGATGGCCACTCCAATACCTTGACTTTGTTGTCCTTAAGCCATTTTGCCACAACTTTGGAAGTATGCTTGGGGTCATTGTCCATTTGGAAGACCCATTTGCGACCAAGCTTTAACTTCCTGACTGATGTCTTGAGATGTTGCTTCAATATATCCACATAATTTTCCTTCCTCATGATGCCATCTATTTTGTGAAGTGCACCAGTCCCTCCTGCAGCAAAGCACCCCCACAGCATGATGCTGCCACCTCGTGCTTCACGGTTGGGATGGTGTTCTTCGGCTTGCAAGCTGTCCCCTTTTTCCTCCAAACATAACGACGGTCATTATGGCCAAACAGTTATATTTTTGTTTCATCAGACCAGAGGAAATTTCTACAAAAAATACAATCTTTGTCCCCATGTGCAGTTGCAAACCATAGTCTGGCTTTTTTATGGCAGTTTTGGTGCAGTGGCTTCTTCCTTGCTGAGCGGCCTTTCAGGTTATGTCGATATAGGACTTGTTTTACTGTGGATATAGATACTTTTGTACCCGTTTCCTCCAGCATCTTCACAAGGTCCTTTGCTGTTGTTCTGAGATTGATTTGCACTTTTCGCACCAAAGTACGTTCATCTCTAGGAGACAGAACGTGTCTCTTTCCTGAGCGGTATGACGGCTGTGTGGTCCCATGGTGTTTATACTTGTGTACTATTGTTTGTACAGATGCACGTGGTACCTTCAGGCGTTTGGAAATTGCTCCAAAGGATGAACCAGACTTGTGGAGGTCTACAATTTTTTTTCCTGAGGTCTTTTGATTTTCCCATGATGTCAAGCGAAGAGGCACTGAGTTTGAAGGTAGGCCTTGAATTACATCCCTCAAATGATGTAAATTAGCCTATCAGAAGCTTCTAAAGCCATTACATAATTTTCGGGAATTTTCCAAGCTGTTTAAAGGCACAGTGAACTTAGTGAATGTAAACTTCTGACACACTGGAATTGTGATACAGTGAATTATAAGTGAAATAATCTGTCTGTAAACAATTGTCATGACACAAGTAATTTTTCCAACAAAGTAGATGTCCTAACCGACTTGACAAAACTATAGTTTGTTAACAAGAAAATTGTGGAGTGGTTGAAAACGAGTTTTAATGACTCCAACCTAAGCCTATGTAAACTTCCAACTTCAACTGTATATAGACATATGACATTTGAAATGTCTTTATTCTTTTGGAACTTTTGTGAGTGTAACGTTTACTGTTAATTTTTTATTGTTTATTTCACTTTTGTTTAATATCTATTTAACTTGCTTTGGCAATGTAAACATACGTTTTCCCATGCCAATAAAGCTCCTTAAATTGAAATTGAATTTTGAGAGAGAGAGAGAGAGAGGAGAGAGAGAGAGAGAGAGGAGAGAGAGAGACACAGACAGACAGACAGACAGAGTGATAGCTGGAGAGAGAGAGAGAGTGATAGCGAGAGAGAGAGAAAGAGTGATAGCTAGAGAGAGAGAGAGAGAGAGAGAGAGAGAGAGAGAGAGAGAGAGAGAGAGTACAATACATATCATAACAGAGAGAGAGATGGAGTGGTGAAGAGAACGAGGGGTGAAGAGAGAAGTCTGCGTACTGTGTAGTTGTACACTTCCAGTAGATTCCGTTTCAGCAGGTGGTGGATAAATTTCATTTGTATTTGCATTTATTAGGGATCCCCATTAGCTGCTGCCAAGGCGCTAGATAATGTGGTAGATCTAACCTGTTAGGTTACTTCCACCTACTAGCACATTGGAACACTAAACTACTGTCACTCTCCAATAGTCTACTGGTATTCACTCTATAACCCACCTCACATACCTCACCTGGCATAACCATCTAATAATCACTGTTATTACGTCTAGCACTATACTACAATCTAACATCCAACAGCACACTACTGTAACCCTGCAATAGTCTACTGGTATTCACTCTATAACACACCTCACATAGCCTAGGGGAGAGTGGGGTAAGTTCAGCCATTTTTTACATTCATTTTTTACATTTACATTTTACATTATTTAGCAGACGCTCTTATCCAGTTAGTGCATACATTATTCTATTTTTTTTTTTTTTATATACTGGCCCCCCGTGGGAATCGAACCCACAACCCTGGCGTTGCAAACGCCATGCTCTACCAACTGAGCTACCTCCCTGCCGGCCATTCCCTCCCCTACCCTGGACGACGCTGGGCCAATTGTGCGCCGCCCCATTGGTCTCCCGGTTGCAGCCGGCTACAGCAGAGCCTGGAACATTCAGCATCTTTCCGTCAAGGGAAATATATTATTTCTAACAAAGATATCTACATATATTTGTGACCGACTACCTCCATTCGGTCTTATATAGCAACATTCGAAATTGTGGTTTTTACATTGGATAAAAGTAGAGACTCAGAGCTAGAAAATGGTATATCATACAATGCAGTTGAGGAACAATGGAAAAGTAATTCTGCTTTGAAAGTTGATACATTTGTAACCTCACTTTGAGAAAATGTACCTTGAATGTTTTGATACACCTATTGGAGAGCACTTCTTTGTCTACACCCATTCAGCATAATTCACACCCTCCTTAGTCCCACCCATCTCTTTAAGGATTCACATTTGAGGCCATGTGGTAAACACACACTATATCAAATAGATTCTAAGTTTATTTGTCACATGCACAGGATAAAGAAGGTGTAAATGGTACAGTGATAGTACTTGCATACTAGTAATATCAAAAACAGAAAGTGTCCAGATGGGTGACAGATTCATACTACAGCTATGACAATGTTTGAATTGGTAGTAGTATGATTTGGGGTTATGCCGGTTCATTGTTTAGCTAGCTAGCTACTACATGTCTAAACAAAAGACTCCACTTCGGCCGGATTATTACATGACACATCAAATTAGCAGGTGTGTCTAGGGGTGATTACGGCCATTGATTGTATTTCATTTAAACAAGTGTGTCAGGTAAGCGTCATCTAATAACTATAAAACATGTGAAGGAAATGCTATAACCACCCCTTTCCCACATCTAGCTAAGTGGATGGGTCACTATTGTCTAGACATGTAACGTTAAAACATGTTCATGAAATACAATCGATGGCCGTAATCACCCCCAGACACACCTGCTAATTTGATGGGTCATGTAATAATCCGGCCGAAGTGGAGTCTTTTGTTTAGACATGTAGTAGCTAGCTAGCTAAACAATGAACCGGCATAACCCCAAATCATACTACTACTAATACAAACATTGTCATAGCTGTAGTATGAATCTGCAGATAGCTAAAGCTAACAAACTAGGTTCAATGTTAGGTAGCTAACAGACTATAACTAGCAACGCAAATTTCTGATTCAAATAATATTACTACACAGATCATACACGTAACGTTAGCTAGCGAGCCAGCAAGCTAACGTTCGCTAGCTAACTAACACTAAGCTTTAATTTGCAACAAAAATGACTTCGTGACCTGGAAAATGTAGCTAGATACTTACCCGTATACATGGATGAACGCTTCACGGCAGACTGGAACCATTTAACTCCGTTTTGTTTGTAGCTACATCTTGTTTGGCCAGCTTTGTGTCAAGTCACTCCAGTTCACACTGACCGTGGTGTGTGCAGAACGTAGTCCATCACTTTTTCCTACTGATCTGTCGATAGCGCCTGCTAAATTCAGGGCATCAATGTTGTTGAGAAAAGTAGCAAAACTTTTGTAGTTCTCGATGGCTAACGTTATATCTTTCAAAAACGGCATGGTAGAAAGGACTGTCAACACATACGGAACAGCTCACGTTATAGACAGAAGCAAGCTACATGGCAGACCAATCCCGGCATGTCCAGCACAGCCATTATCTCAGCCAATCATGGCTAGTGGGAAGGTTCCTGTCTTTTTCCATGGCTAAATTGAGCTGCGGGACAGGGTAAGTTACACCGCCTACAAATTTCAGTACTGAATTAAATATTACCACTACCTTTTCAAAACCATGTCTGCCATTATTTCCCAAACACAATTTAACATAATCACAGTCACTTTTTTGTCTTTTAATAAATTTAAGCATCTTTTAACACAGGCTTAACACCTAACAAATACTTTGTACTTTAACACTTTTAACATAGGCCAGGCCCTGTTGTTACCTCATATCCCAACGATAATGCCTTAAATTATGCCTGGGAAGAAAACACTTCAATATGCTCAACTTGCAATTGGCTCAACTTACCCCATGGCATAAATGTTGACTATAATTGTCCACACAGCTACAAGGACGCACTTTCATGCTAGGTTTAGGACCTTATATTGAAGCTTATAGAGTCCCCAACTGATATACAGAACAATCTGAAAATTATCTACTTTGGTTTAGATACAAGTCGTCGTCGTCGGGTGAGGTTGTGTCTCTCTCTGGCGGGAGGTAAGCTTGTCTTATATGGCTTATATACATAGTTTGGGCTTCGTCGAGTAAAGCTTAAACTATGTATTTAGATTATAGTTAGGTATTGTATGTAGTTATCGTGGGTTGTTGTATGTAATTATTGTAGGTTAGTATTGTATTCGGCTGAGCCCGGTGAAGCACGAAGCTAGCTAACCCACTACCTGGACTAGCTAACGGGTAGCTACTGGTAACTATTAGCAACTGTGGATAGTTGTTTCACGCCTGAGAGTACCTGTAATTACGCCAGCTAGCTGCCTACAATAATTACATACAATAATGCCTACCATTCAGCTGTTTTTCTAACCTCATTGTCTGAAGCGTTAACGTTAGGTAGTAAGTGGCTACTGTGCTTGAAATTTAGCTAGCTTGTTGCTACCTGGATAGCTACTAGTAAACAATAGCTGGAACGACCTAGCGAACAGACGCGAACTGCCTGAGTCAATTCAGTGGCTAGCTTTGCACTTGGCTAGCTAACAGTAGCTGCTAGGGGTAAGTTATAACCTACATTTGTGTTTTTTTTTTACATACTGGTAGCCATAGTCGTTCAAGGGAATTCGGGACATGGGTGACTAGTTAACGTTGGCTTGGCTCTCTCTGTGTGTTCGTGCCGTGGGAGGAGGGGTTTCTTCTTTGTCTGAAAGCAATGGCTAGCTAGTATGCTAACTATTCTAGCTAACTAACTGGCTGAATAAGTTGACGACGGACTCGCTCAAGCTGTCGGGACTAACCCACAATGTTAGACACGGACACGAATGATCTGCTTGGCGTGTTGACACACTGGTGGTTTGTTGTGGCCGAGTATTGGTGCTAAACCGTGTTGTTGGAGTCCGGCATGCTAGTTGGCTGTGGCGTCATATGACTAGGTGCCCTGGACGATTTTCACGGAAGAATACTGTACCTAGTTAGCTAGCTAAATAAACTAAGTTAATCTATTTCTAGAAAACATTGAACCGCTGTAGTTTACAACAATTATAGTTTCTGAGGTGGAAGTTGGGAGAGTTATATTTGGGTGTTTCAGTGAAACGTAAGTGAGGGAGGCCCCGCTCTCTCACTTTCCCAGATGTTTAGTTCATTTCATTCTGATCTCCTTTGCATTATTGTAGCCATTTTCTGTAGCCTGTCAACTATGCCTCTGTCTATCCCTGTTCTCTCCTCTCCGCACAGGCTATACAAACGCCTCACACCGCGTGGCTGCTGCCTCTCTAACGTGGAGTTCCAGGTCTCAGGCAGCCTCTGGAACTGCCGTTCTGCTGCCAACAAGGCAGAGTTCATCTCAGCCTATGCTACCCTCCAGTCCCTCGACTTCTTGGCGCTGACGGAAACATGGATTACCACTGAAAACACTGCTACTCCTACTGCTCTCTCCTCGTCTGACCATGTGTTCTCACATACCCCGAGAGCCTCTGGTCAGCGGGGTGGTGGCACAGGAATCCTCATCTCTCCCAAGTGGACATTCTCTCTTTTCCCCTGACCCATCTGTCTATCTCCTCATTTGAATTCCATGCTGTCACAGTCACTAGCCCATTCAAGCTTAACATCCTTGTCATCTATCGCCCACCAGGTTCCCTTGGAGAGTTAATCAATGAGCTTGACAAGTTCCTTTCCTGAGGATGGCTCACCCCTCACAGTTCTGGGTTACTTCAACCTCCCTACGTCTACCTTTGACTCATTTCTCTCTGCCTCCTTCTTTCCACTCCTCTCCTCTTTTGACCTCACCCTCTCACCGTCCCCCCCCTACTCACAAGGCAGGCAATACGCTTGACATCATCTTTACTAGATGCTGTTCTTCTACTAATCTCACTGCAACTCCCCTCCATGTCTCCGACCACTACTTTGTATCCTTTTCTCTCTCGCTCTCCTCCAACACTACTCACTCTGCCCCTACTCAGATGGTAACGTGCCGTCGCAACCTTCTCTCTCTCACTCCCATCCTATCATCTCTTCCCTCTGCTCAATCCTTCTCCCTCCAATCTCCTGATTCTGCCTCCTCAACCCTCCTCTCCTCCCTTTCTGCATCCTTTGACTGTCTATGTCCCCTATCCTCCCGGCCGGCTCGGTCCTCCCCTCCTGCTCCGTGGCTTGATGACTCATTACGAGCTCACAGAACAGGGCTCCGGGCAGCCGAGCGGAAATGGAGGAAAACTAGACTCCCTGCGGATCTGGCATCTTTTCACTCCCTCCTCTCTACATTTTATTCATCTGTTTCTGCTGCTAAAGTCACTTTCTACCTCTCTAAATTCCAAGCATCTGCCTCTAACCCTAGGAAGCTCTTTGCCACCTTCTCCTCCCTGCTGAATCCTCCTCCCCCTCCCCCCCCCTCCTCCCTCTCTGTGGATGACTTCGTCAAACCATTTTGAAAAGAAGGTTGACGACATCCGATCCTCGTTTGTTAAGTCAAATGACACTGCTGGTCCTGCTCACACTGCCCTACCCTATGCTTTCTTCTTTCTCCCCTCTCTCTCCAGATAAAATCTTGCGACTTGTGACGGCCGGCCGCCCAACAACCTGCCCGCTTGACCCTATCCCCTCCTCTCTTCTCCAGACCATCTCCGGTGACCTTCTCCCTTACCTCACCCATCAACTCATCCTTGACCGCTGGCTATGTCCCTTCCGTCTTCAAGAGAGCGAGAGTTGCACCCCTTCTCAAAAAACCAACACTCGATCCCTCTGATGTCACAACAACTACAGACCAGTATCCCTTCTTTCTTTTCTCTCCAAAACTCTTGAGCGTGCCGTCTTTAGCCAACTCTCTTGCTATCTCTCTCAGAATGACCTTCTTGATCCAAACCAGTCAGGTTTCAAGACTGGTCATTCAACTGAGACTCTCTTCTCTGTGTCACGGAGGCTCTCCGCACTGCTAAAGCTAACTCTCTCTCCTCTGCTCTTGTCCTTCTAGACCTGTCTGCTGCCTTTGATACTGTGAACCATCAGATCCTCCTCTCCACCCTCTCCGAGCTGGGCATCTCCGGCGTGGCTCACTCTTGGATTGCGTCCCTACCTGACCGGTCGCTCCTACCAAGTGGCATGGCGAAATCTGTCTCCGCACCACGTGCTCTCACCACTGGTGTCCCCAGGGCTCAGTTATAGGCCCTCTCCCTATTGTCGCTATACACCAAGTCACTTGGCTCTGTCATATCCTCACATGGCCTCTCCTATCATTGCTACGCAGACGACACACAACTAATCTTCTCCTTTCCCCCTTCTGATAACCAGGTGGCGAATCGCATCTCTGCATGTCTGGCAGACATATCAGTGTGGATGATGGATCACCACCTCAAGCTGAACCTCGGCAAGACGGAGCTGCTCTTCCTCCCGGGGAAGGACTGCCCGTTCCATGATCTCGCCATCACGGTTGACAACTCCGTTGTGTCCTCCTCCCAGAGTACGAAGAGCCTTGGCGTGACCCTGGACAACACCCTGTCGTTCTCCGCTAACATCAAGGCGGTGACCCGATCCTGTAGGTTCATGCTCTACAACATTCGGAGAGTACGACCCTGCCTTACACAGGAAGCGGCACAGGTCCTAATCCAGGCACTTGTCATCTCCCGTCTGGATTACTGCAACTCACTGTTGGTTGGGCTCCCTGCCTGTGCCATTAAACCCCTACAACTCATCCAGAATGCCGCAGCCCGTCTGGTGTTCAACCTTCCCAAGTTCTCTCATGTCACCCCGTCCTCCGCACACTCCCACTGGCTTCCAGTTGAAGCTCGCATCTGCTACAAGACCATGGTGCTTGCCTACGGAGCTGTGAGGGAACGGCACCTCCGTACCTTCAGGCTCTGATCAGTCCCTACACCCAAACAAGGGCATTGCGTTCATCCACCTCTGGCCTGCTGGCCCCCCTACCTCTGCGGAAGCACAGTTCCCGCTCAGCCCAGTCAAAACTGTTCGCTGCTCTGGCACCCCAATGGTGGAGCAAGCTCCCTCACGACACCAGGACAGCGGAGTCACTCACCACCTTCCGGAGACACTTGAAACCCCACCTCTTTAAGGAATACCTGGGATAGGATAGAGTAATCCTTCTATCCCCCCTAACCCCAACCCAATAAAATAAAAAATAAAAAACATATTGTAAAGTGGTTATCCCACTATCTATAAGGTGAATGCACCAATTTGTAAGTCGCTCTGGATATGAGCGTCTGCTAAATGACGTAAATATAAATGTAAATCATGAAACCTCTAATACAATCAATTCATTTGACTTAGTGAAAATCTGTTTTTTGGACCTAACTTGTGTACCAAATTTTCCGTGTGGTTTCTTCCTTCACAGACTCCATGAAAGGATGACCTCTTCCTAAATATTTGGTCAAATTATTATTTGGTGTATGGTTTCCTAGAAACAAGGGTGGCTCAACTTACCCCACTCTCCCCTACCTCATCTGCATAGCAATTAAAAGGGGCAATCTGCAATTGCTACATCCATTTTTAGACTTTTAAATTAATGATATCCATTAATTCATGAAGAATATAACTTATAAATGCCTCATGAGATTAGTTTAACTATTGACGTAACACATCAGAACCTAAAATATAACATTGTTTTACTCCATTGTTTGTAAACAATGTAATTGGAAATCAACATTCAAAACATGGTTTAAACTATAATTTGATATCATGGATGGTAAGTCCTTGCATCCATAGCTCTGTCTATGAATTTGAGAGTGGTTAGATTGCTCCAGCCCCATCCCTTAGTTGTTGCAGGGTAGCCACTTTGTTATTGTTTGAACCGCAGATTGTCCCTTTAAATAACCATCTAATAATACAATCTCAGCAGATTGGAAAGGTGTTTTCATCACACAAATCCCCATAATTGAGAAAGCTAATAGGAACGAGAATTGAATGAGGTTAATATCTGAATGTAAAGTCGAGGTGGAAGAAAGAGGAAAGGATATTTGAGTTATATATTTGTTCTGTTTTTTTTCTGGTGGATTAAACTGAAATTGCAAGCAGCTTTCTATTGCTTGTTTTAAAAATAGTGATATTTTGGAGATTATTTCATTTTCAAAGAAACCGAAAGTGAGAGGTTATAATTTGAATGCAGGGAAAAATGCCATTATTTTACACGTGGTAAGCCATTCTTACTAATCTGAACCAGTTTGGATTTAAGTATAGTTATTTTATGACTGAAGCCTTTAGTGAGAGGTCCAATGATTTAACATTTAATAATTTCTGCCCTCCGTATTCATATTCATTATATAAATAGGCCCACTTAATTTTGTCTGGCATGCCGCTCCAAATAAAGTGGAATATTTTTTGCTCATATAATTTTGAAAACAAGTCGTTAGTTGTAGGCAGGGCTATGACTAAAGAATTCATCAGGGTGATTTTTCAACAAATAGACAGGTGTTGTCCTTTCCATAGTAGCAAAATCGTACCTAATTTGACAAACTTTCTATTCAAATGTATTGTAGTGAGATCATTTCTTTCTTTTGGTATATGAACACCGAGTATGTCCACTTCCCCGTCCGAATATCTTATTGGTAAACTACACGGTAATGTAAAAGTTGTATTTTTTAGAGAACCAATAGGTAATATAGTACACTTATAATTTGGTTGTAATCCAAAAAGGTTATAAAACGTATCTAGCTCCTCTATGAGGCTGTGCAGGGATCCAAATTGTGGATTTAAAAGAAAACATGAATTGTCAATGTACAATGACATCTTTGTTTTTAAACCCTGGATTTCTAAGCCCTTGATATTATTGTTGGATCTGATTTTAATAGCTAACATTTTGATGGCCATAATAAATAGATATGCCAATAGTGGACAACCTTGTTTTAATCCTCTTGACAGTTTAATACTTTCTGAGAAGTAGCCATTATTTAGTATTTTACACTTGGGGTTTCTATACATAACTTTAACCCATTGTATAAGAGATTCTCCAAAATTAAAATGGTCCAGGCATTTATATATAAATTCCAGTCGTTCTTTATCAAAGGCCTTTTCAAAGTCAGCAATGAATACCAGGCTGTTCTATTGTGTTCTATTGTTTCCAGTACTTGTCTTATATTATCTCCAATGTATCATTCAAGTAGAAAACCTGTCTGATTAGGATTAATAATATTTTACATTTACGTCATTTAGCAGACGCTCTTATCCAGAGCGACTTACAAATTGGTGCATTCACCTTACCTTATGATTGCCAGTAGGACAACCACTTTACAAAAAAGTTTTTTATTGTTATTTTAAAATTTATTTTGGGATTTATATTTTTCTAATTTTTAGAGTATATTTTTATTTTTCCTTAGTTGTATATATATAATTTGGTTTTTTTTCATCTTTTTTGTATTATTTTTATATATATATTTTGTTTTTGTTTTTGTTTTATATATTATTATTTTTTAAATGGGGGGCATGGGGGTAGCAGGATTACTTTTATACTATCCCAGGTATATCCAACAATACCTTTTTAATTCTATGCGCTATGCATTTCGCTAGAATATTTGCATCACAACACTGAGTCTGTGTCTCCAGTTTTTTAGGTGGATTGGATCTTTATATTTACCACTTGGGTCCTGTTTCAGTAATAGTGAAATCAGACATTCTTGCTGTGTATCTGATAGTCTACCATTTTTGCTTCCTCTTTCAAAATATTGTTTGGTGAATCATGGATGACTGTCATTTGTAGCAAGTTTCTGTAAATAATTTTTGGTACCATTTCTATGTTGAAGATTAAAACATTATTTGGTGCATTTTTCCACATATACCATCCAGTTCGCTTTATTTTTATAATATATTACACTTTATATTTTTTGAATAAGTTCCTCCATTTCTTTTAGTTTTTCCTCTTATTCTGAGCCTCTATGGTACAGTTTTTATTGCTATCTATCTGTACTGTTAGTCCCTCTATTTCCTTTTTTAAGATTAACTCTTTTGACCAAAATAGTTGTTGTTTTAAAGATGAGTATTGAATTGCATGGCCTCTAAAGTAACATTTAAAAGTGTCCCATACAAAAAGGGGATCTGCTGTACCTATGTTATGTCGGAAAAAGTTTTATAAATTATTCTGTTCTAGTTAAAAACAAGTTGTCATCCAGCAGGCTTTGATTACATTTCCAATATCCTCACCCACGTGGAAATTGTGTAAGAGTAATGTATATACTAATTATTTGATGGTCCGACCGCATTCTGTCCCATCAACACTTTTTAAACTTTTGTTGCCAGAGAGAATGACATAAGAAAGTGGTCAAGACGACTAGCTTGATTGAGCCTTCGCCATATACATCTCACTAGGTCAGGATATTTAAGCCTCCATATATCCACAAGTTCCAATATATCCATTATATTTGTAATTTCCTTAAGTGCATGATGGTGATAGTTTGTAATGTGATTTCCTTTGCGGTCCATTGAGGTACTTAAAACCGTATTATAATCTCCCACCATAATACTTGAGTTACGTATTGCCTGTAAGCTTGATAAATTATTATATATATTTTAAAAGAAGCATGGATCATCATTATTTGGACCATATAGATTAATGAGTGAAATCTGTATATGGTCCAATAGCATATTTAAAATAATCCATCTACCTTGCGGATCTGATCGTCTTTTCTTAGTATCTGCCATTACAATTAGAACTGGCTATACTTATTTCACCATTTACCATAATGAGATACAAGTTTTGATTATACTTACCATAATATATGTTTGTAAACTTACCATTAAGAAGTACCATGATAATTGAGTGTCCATATAGCTGTACTATGATATTTGCACTGTTAAGCATACTGTAGCTGCGACTAAGTAAACCTCTAATTGTCCTCCAATATTCCACCTGTTAAAACCTCCCCCCATCCCAAGTTGGGTTGTCATCCCAGGGACTGGCTGACCATCCCTGTCCACATGGATCCTCTGGACTTTAAGAGATGGGGGCCCATCCTTTAGAAAAGAGCACATAGATCCTAGAGCCTTTAAGCGATAGGGCCCATCCTTTAAAAAAGAGCACATAGATCCTAGAGCCTTTAAGCAATAGGGCCCATCCTTTAAAAAGAGCACATAGATCCTAGGACCTTTAAGAAATGGGGGCCATTCTTTAAAAATAGCACATGGATCCTAGGGCCTTTAAGAGATAGGGGCCCATCCTTTAAAAAGAGCACATGGTGCCACCTACAGTACAGAACCAGAACCGCAGCCAACATAATTTCTAACGCCTTCGCCTCGGTTCTACTGCATCTGGCTATTAAAAATATATATATTAAAAAATCATGCATATCTTAATTTAGTCCAACAATTGACAAATAATATGTGTAATAATATAAGCACTTCTCTGAAGGAATGTTACCATAACAACGGCTGACAGTAGGGAGTCTATCTTTTTCCCAACAGATGTGTGATCCATACACTCACTCACTCACCCCACCCAAACAAACTACTAAGTGGAGTTGACCAATTGTTGTTTTAAAAGGGCTGACAGCACCCCCAGCTGGTGAACAACACACACACTGACAGAGACAGGATGGAGGGTAGAGACTGGAGTCACACACTGACAGAGACAGGATGGAGGGTAGAGACTGGAGTCACACACTGACAGAGACAGGATGGAGGGTAGAGACTGGAGTCACACACTGACAGAGACAGGATGGAGGGTAGAGACTGGAGTCACACACTGACAGAGACAGGATGGAGGGTAGAGACTGGAGTCACACACTGACAGGCCAGAGATGGAGGGTAGAGACTGGAGTCACACACTGACAGAGACAGGATGGAGGGTAGAGACTGGAGTCACACACTGACAGAGGGGTGGGGGGGTAGACTAGTGTTGGTGGGGAGGAAGGGGGGTGGTAGACTAGTGTTAGTTGGGGGGAGGGGGGTGGTAGACTAGTGTTGGTGGGGGGGTGGTAGACTAGTGTTGGTGGGGGAGGTAGACTAGTGTTGGTGGGGGGTAGACTAGTGTTGGTGGGGGGCTGGTAGACTAGTGTTGGTGGGGGGTGGTAGACTAGTGTTGGTGGGGGGAAGGGGGGTTGTAAACTAGTGTTGGTGGAGGGAGGGTGGTAGACTAGTGCTGGTGGGGGGGGTTGTAAACTAGTGTTGGTGGAGGTGTAGACGTGTTGGTGGAGGGGAGGGTGGTAGACTAGTGTTGGTGTGGGAATGGTAGAATAGTTTTGGTGGGGATATGGTAGACTAGTGTTTGTGGGGAGGAGGGGTAGACTAGTGTTGTTGGGGGGTGGGGGGATGGTAGACTAGTGTTGGTGGGGGTAGATTAGTGTTGGTGGGGGTAGACTAGTGTTGGTGGGGGGTGGTGTATACTTATGTTGGTGGGGGGTGGTATACAAGTGTTGGTGGGGGGGTAGACTAGTGTTGGTGGGGGGGGGGGGGGATGGTAGACTAGTGTTTGTGAGGGAGTAGACTAGTGTTGGTGGGGAGGGGTGGTAGACTAGTGTTGGTGGGGAGGGGTGGTAAACTAGTGTTGGTGGGGAGGGTGGTAAACTAGTGTTGGTGGGGGCAGTGGTAGACTAGTGTTGGTGGGGAGGGTGGTAGACTAGTGTTGGTGGTGGGGTGGTAGACTAGTGATGGTGGAAGGATGGGGGTTGAGTACTGTTGGTGGGGGATGGTAGACTAGTGTTGGTGGGGTGGTGGTAGACTAGTTTTGGGGGGTGGTAGACTAGTGTTGGTGGGGGGTAGATGAGTGATGGTGGGGGTAGACTAGTGTTGGTGGGGAGGGTGTTAGACTAGGGATTGTGGGGAGGAGGGGCAGATTAGTGTTGGTGGGGGTGGTAGACTAGTGTTGGTGGTGGGGTTGGGGGGTGGTAGACTAGTGTTGGTGGGGGGGTAGACTAGTGATAGTAGGTGGGTGGTAGACTAGTGTTGGTGGGGAGATAGACCAGTGTTCTTGGGGGGGTGGGGTAGACTAGTGATGGTGGTAGGGTAGACTAGTGATGGTGGGGGGTAGACTAGTGTTGGTGGGGGGGTGGTAGACTAGTGATGGTGGGGAGGGGTGTTAAACTAGTGTTGGTGGTGGGGTGGTAGACTAGTGATGGTGGGGGATGGAGGGGGTGGTAGACTAGTGTTGGTGGGGGAGTGTGGTAGACTAGTGTTGGTGGGGTAGACTAGTGTTGGTGGGTCGGTGGTAGACTAGTGTTGGTGGGGTGGTAGACTATTGTTGGTGGGGTGGTAGACTAGTGTTGGTGGGGGGTGGTAGACTAGTGTTGTTGGGGGTGGTAGACTAGTGTTGTTGGGGGGTGGTAGACTAGTGTTGGTGGGGGGTGGTAGACTAGTGTTGTTGGGGGGTGGTAGACTAGTGTTGTTGGGGGGTGGTAGACTAGTGTTGGTGGGGGGGTAGACTAGTGATGGTAGGGGTTGTAGACTAGTGATGGTGGGGGGTGGTAGACTAGTGTTGGTGGGGAGGGGTGGTAGACTAGTGTTGGTTGGGGGGTGGTAGACTAGTGTTGGTTGGGGTAGACTAGTGTTGGTGGGGGTGTGGTAGACTAGTGTTGGTGGGGGGTTTGGGGGGTGGTAGACTAGTGTTGGTGGTGGTGAGTGTTTGACCAGTGTTGGTGAAAGGATGGGGGGTAGAATAATGTTGGTGGGGATGGGTGGTAGACTACTGTTGGTGGGTGGGGTGGGGAGGGTGATAGACTAGAATTGGTGGGGGGTTTGATAGACTAGTGTTGGTGTGAGGGAGGGTGGTAGACTAGTGTTGGTTGGGGGACGGTAAACTAGTGTTGGTGGGTGGGTGAGGGGTGGGGGGATGGTAGACTAGTGTTGGTGGGGGGAGGGGTAGACTAGTGATGGTTGGTGGTAGACTAGTGTTGGTGGGGAGGGGTGGTAGACTAGTGTTGGTGGGGAGGAGTGGTAGAATTGTGTTGTTGGGGGGGTTGGGTAGACTAGTGTATGTGGGGGTGTAGACTAGTTTTGGTGGGGGGGGGTGGTAGAGTAGTGTTGGTGGGGAGGTGGTAGGAGAGTGTTGATGGGGGTTGAGAGGTAGTAGACTAGCATGGTGGGGGGTGGTAGACTAGTGTTGGTGGGGGTGTAGACTAGTTTTGGTGGGGGGGTAGTAGACTAGTGTTGGTGGGGGGTGGTAGAGTAGTGTTGGTGGGGAGGTGGTAGGAGAGTGTTGATGGGGGGTTGAGAGGTAGTAGACTAGCATGGTGGGGGTGGTAGACTAGTGTTGGTGGGGGAGTAGACTAGCATGGTGGGGGGTGGTAGACTAGTGTTGGTGGGGGGTAGACTAGTGTTGAGGGGGTTGGGGTAGACTACTATTGGTGGTGGTGTAGACTAGTGATGGTGGGGGTGGTAGACTAGTGTTGGTGGGGGTAGACTAGTGTTGGTGGGGATGTGGTAGACTAGTGTTGGTGGGGAGGGGTGGTAGACTAGTGTTGGTGGGGGGGTGGTAGACTAATGTTGTTGGGGTAGACTAGTGTTGGTGGGGGTGTGGTAGACTAGTGTTGGTGGGGAGGGTGGTAGACTAGTGTTGGTGGGGGGGTGGTAGACTAGTGTTGGTGTGGGGGAGGCTGGTAGACGAGTGTTGGTGGGGGGTGGTAGACTAGTGTTGGTGGGGGGTGTTAGACTAGTGTTGGTGGGGGGGGTAGACTAGTGTTGGTGGGGGGGAGGCTGGTAGATGACTGTTGGTGGAGGGGTGGGGTAGATGAGTGATGGTGGGGGGTACACTAGTGATGGTGGGGAGGGGGTGGTAGACTAGTGTTGGTGGGGAGGGTGGTAGACTAGTGATGGTGGGGGGGGGGGTGGTAGACTAGTGATGGTGGGGAGGAGGGGAAGATTAGT
This sequence comes from Coregonus clupeaformis, assembly GCF_020615455.1. Taxonomy (NCBI): domain Eukaryota; kingdom Metazoa; phylum Chordata; class Actinopteri; order Salmoniformes; family Salmonidae; genus Coregonus; species Coregonus clupeaformis. The sequence continues at coordinate 20,105,433 of NC_059192.1, read as the reverse complement.
GTTGGTGGGGGGTTTGGGGGGTGGTAGACTAGTGTTGGTGGGGGTGAGTGGTTGACCAATGTTGGTGAAAGGATGGGGGGGTAGAATAATGTTGGTGGGGATGGGTTGTAGACTACTGTTGGTGGGTGGGGTGTGGAGGGTTGTAGACTAGAATTGGTGGGGGGTTTGATAGACTAGTGTTGGTGTGAGGGAGGGTGGTAGACTAGTGTTGGTTGGGGGACGGTAAACTAGTGTTGGTGGGTGGGTGAGGGTGGGGGGATGGTAGACTAGTGTTGGTGGGGGGAGGGTAGACTAGTGATGGTTGGTGGTAGACTAGTGTTGGTGGGGAGGGGTGGTAGACTAGTGTTGGTGGGGAGGGGTGGTAGACTAGTGTTGGTGGGGAGGAGTGGTAGAATTGTGTTGTTGGGGGGTTGGATAGAATTGTGTTGTTGGGGGGGTTGGGTAGAATTGTGTTGTTGGGGGGGTTGGGTAGACTAGTGTTGGTGGGGGTGTAGACTAGTTTTGGTGGGGGGTAGTAGACTCAGTGTTGGTGGGGGGGGTGGTAGACTAGTGTTGGTGGGGAGGTGGTAGGAGAGTGTTGATGGGGGTTGAGAGGTAGTAGACTAGCATGGTGGGGGGGTGGTAGACTAGTGTTGGTGGGGGGGTAGACTAGTGATGGTGGGGGGGTAGACTAGTGTTGGTGGGGGGATAGACTAGTGTTGGGGGGGGGGGTAGACTAGTGATGGTGGGGAGGTGGTAGACTAGTGTTGGTGGGGAGGTGGTAGACTAGTGTTGGTGGGGAGGTGGTAGACTAGTGTTGGTGGGGAGGGGTGGTAGACTAGTGTTGGTGGGGGAGGGTGGTAGACTAGTGTTGGTTGGGGGGTGGTAGACGAATGTTGGTGGGGGGGTGGTAGACTAATGTTGTTGGGGTAGACTAGTGTTGGTGGGGGTGGGGTAGACTAGTGTTGGTGGGGGGAGGCTGGTAGACGAGTGTTGGTGGGGGGGTGGGGTAGATGAGTGATGGTGGGGGGGTAGACTAGTGTTGTTGGGGAGGGGTGGTAGACTAGTGATGGTGGGGAGGAGGGGAAGATTAGTGTTGGTGGGGGGGTTGGGGGGTGGTAGACTAGTGTGGGTGGGGGGTGAGTGGTTGACCAGTGTTGGTGAAAGGATGGGGGGGTAGAAAAATGTTGGTGGGGATGGGTGGTAGACTACTGTTGGTGGGTGGGGTGGGGAGAGTGGTAGACTAGTGTTGGTGGGGGGGTAGACTAGTGATGGTAGGGTGGTAGACTAGTGTTGGTGGGGGGGTAGACTAGTGTTGTTGGGGGGGTGGGGTAGACTAGTATTGGTGGTGGTGTAGACTAGTGATGGTGGGGGTGGTAGACTAGTGTTGGTGGGGGTGTAGACTAGTGTTGGTGGTGGGGTTGTAGACTAGTGTTGTTGGGGGGTAGACTAGTGTTGGTGGGGTAGATAAGTGTTGGTGGGGGTTGGTAGACTAGTGTTGGTGGGGGTGAGTGGTAGACCAGTGTTGGTGAAATGATGGGGGGGTAGATAGTGTTGGTGGGGATGGGTGGTAGACTACTGTTGGTGGGTGGGGTGGGGATGGTGGTAGACTAGAATTGGTGGGGGTTTGATAGACTAGCGTTGGTGGGGGGGGTGGTAGAATAGTGTTGGTGGGGATAGTGGTAGACTATTGTTGGTGGGGATAGTGGTAGACTAGTGTTGGTGGGGGGAGGGTGGTAGACTAGTGTTGGTGGGGAGGGGTGGTAGACTAGTGTTGGTGGGGAGGGGTGGTAAACTAGTGTTGGTGGGGGGAGTGGTAGACTAGTGATGGTGAGAAGGGGTGGTAAACTAGTGTTGGTGGGAAGGGGTGGTAGACTAGTGTTGGTGTTGGGGTGGTAGACTAGTCATGGTGGGGAGGGGTGGTAGACTAGTGTTGGTGGGAAGGGGTGGTAGACTAGTGTTGGTGGGGGGAGGGTGGTAGACTAGTGTTGGTGGGGGGGTAGACTAGTGTTGGTGGGGAGGTGGTAGACTAGTGTTGGTGTTGGGGTGGTAGACTAGTGTTGGTGGGGGGGTGGTAGACCAGTGTTGGTGGGGGGAGGGTGGTAGACTAGTGTTGGTGGGGGGTAGACTAGTGTTGGTGGGGAGGTGGTAGACTAGTGTTGGTGGGGGGTGGTAGACCAGTGTTGGTAGGAAGGGTGGTAGACTAGTGTTGGTGTTGGGGTGGTAGACTAGTGTTGGTGGGGGTGGTAGACTAGTGTTGGTGGGGGGGTAGACTAGTGTTGGTGGGGGAGGTGGTAGACTAGTGTTGGTGGGGGGTGGTAGACCAGTGTTGGTGGGAAGGGGTGGTAGACTAGTGTTGGTGGGGGAGGGTGGTAGACTAGTGTTGGTGGGAAGGGGTGGTAGACTAGTGTTGGTGGGGGAGGGTGGTAGACTAGTGTTGGTGGGGGGGTGGTAGACTAGTGTTGGTGGGAAGGGGTGGTAGACTAGTGTTGGTGTTGGGGTGGTAGACTAGTCATGGTGGGGAGGGGTGGTAGACTAGTGTTGGTGGGAAGGGGTGGTAGACTAGTGTTGGTGTTGGGGTGGTAGACTAGTCATGGTGGGGAGAGTGGTAGACTAGTGTTGGTGGGGGGAGTGGTAGACTAGTGTTGGTGGGGGAGGGTGGTAGACTAGTGTTGGTGGGGGAGGGTGGTAGACTAGTGTTGGTGGGGAGGTGGTAGACTAGTGTTGGTGGGGAGGTGGTAGACTAGTGTTGGTGGGGGGAGTGGTAGACTAGTGTTGGTGGGGGGAGGGTGGTAGACTAGTGTTGGTGGGGGGTGGTAGACCAGTGTTGGTGGGGAGGGGTGGTAGACTAGTGTTGGTGGGGAGGTGGTAGACCAGTGTTGGTGGGGGGAGGGTGGTAGACTAGTGTTGGTGGGGAGGGTGGTAGACTAGTGTTGGTGGGGGGGTGGTAGACTAGTGTTGGTGGGAAGGGTGGTAGACTAGTGTTGGTGTTGGGGTGGTAGACTAGTCATGGTGGGGAGGGGTGGTAGACTAGTGTTGGTGGGGGAGTGGTAGACTAGTGTTGGTGGGGGAGGGTGGTAGACTAGTGTTGGTGGGGAGGTGGTAGACCAGTGTTGGTGGGGGAGGGTGGTAGACTAGTGTTGGTGGGGAGGTGGTAGACTAGTGTTGGTGGGGGGAGTGGTAGACTAGTGTTGGTGGGGGGAGGGTGGTAGACTAGTGTTGGTGGGGGGTGGTAGACCAGTGTTGGTGGGGAGGGTGGTAGACTAGTGTTGGTGGGGAGGTGGTAGACCAGTGTTGGTGGGGGAGGGTGGTAGACTAGTGTTGGTGGGGAGGTGGTAGACTAGTGTTGGTGGGGGGAGTGGTAGACTAGTGTTGGTGGGGGGAGGGGTGGTAGACTAGTGTTGGTGGGGGGTGGTAGACCAGTGTTGGTGGGGAGGGGTGGTAGACTAGTGTTGGTGGGGAGGTGGTAGACCAGTGTTGGTGGGGGGAGGGTGGTAGACTAGTGTTGGTGGGGAGGTGGTAGACTAGTGTTGGTGGGAAGGGGTGGTAGACTAGTCATGGTGGGGAGGGGTGGTAGACTAGTGTTGGTGGGGGGAGTGGTAGACTAGTGTTGGTGGGGGAGGGTGGTAGACTAGTGTTGGTGGGGGGGTGGTAGACCAGTGTTGGTGGGGGGAGGGTGGTAGACTAGTGTTGGTGGGGGTAGACTAGTGTTGGTGTTGGGGTGGTAGACTAGTCATGGTGGGGAGGGGTGGTAGACTAGTGTTGGTGGGGGAGTGGTAGACTAGTGTTGGTGGGGGAGGGTGGTAGACTAGTGTTGGGGGGGTTGGTAGACTAGTGTTGGTGGTGGGGTGTTAGACTAGTGTTGGTGGGGGAGGGTGGTAGACTAGTGTTGGTGGGGGGTGGTAGACTAGTGTTGGTGGGGGGGGGGTAGAATAGTGTTGGTGGGGGAGGGGTAGACTAGTGTTGGTGGGGTGGTGGTAGACTAGTGTTGGTGGGGTGGTGGTAGACTAGTGTTGGTGGGGGGGTGGTAGACTAGGGATGGTGGGGAGGGGTGGTAGACTAGTGTTGGTGGGGGAGTGGTAGACTAGGGATGGTGGGGGGATGGTAGACTAGTGTTGGTGGGGGGGTGGTAGACTAGGGATGGTGGGGAGGGGTGGTAAACTAGTGTTGGTGGGGTTGTAATCTAGTGATGGTGGGGGTAGTAGACTAGTGTTGGTGGGGGGTAGTAGACTAGTGTTGGTGGGGGGGTGGTAGACTAGTGATGGTGGGGAGGTGGTAGGAGAGTGTTGATGGGGGGTTGAGAGGTAGTAGACTAGCGTTGGTAGGGGGGTAGACTAGTGTTGTTGGAAGGATGGTGGGGTAGAATAGTGTTGGTGGAGGGATTGGTAGACTAGTGTTGGTGGGGATAGTGGTAGAGTAGTGTTGGTGGGGGGAGGGTGGCAGACTAGTGTTGGTGAGAGGGGGTAAACTAGTGTTGGTGTGGAGGAGGGGTAGACAATTGTTAGTGGGGGGTGGTAGACTAGTGTTGGTGAGGGGGTGGTAGACTAGTGTTGGTGGGGGGGTGGTAGACTAGTGTTGGTGGGGAGGTGGTAGGATAGTGTTGGTGGGGGGTTGGTGGGGGGGTGGTAGACTAGTGTTGGTGGGGGGGTGGTAGACTAGTGTTGGTGGGGGAGGGTGGTAGACTAGTGTTGGTGGGGAGGTGGTAGGATAGTGTTGGTTTGGGGGTAGACTAGTGTTGGTGGGGGGGGTGGTAGACCAGTGTTGGTGGGGGAGGTGGTAGGATAGTGTTGGTGGGGGGGTAGACTAGTGTTGGTGGGGGGGTGGTAGACTAGTGTTGGTGGGGTTGTAATCTAGTGTTGGTGGGGGGGTGGTAGACTAGTGTTGGTGGGGGGGAGGGTGGTAGACTAGTGTTGGTGGGGGGAGGGTGGTAGACTAGTGTTGGTGGGGGGTGGTAGACTAGTGTTGGTGGGGGGAGTGGGGTAGACTAGTGTTGGTGGGGGTTGTAATCTAGTGTTGTTGGGGGGGTGGTAGACTAGTGTTGGTGGGGTGGGTGGTAGACTAGTGTTGGTGGGGGGGGTGGTAGACTAGTGTTGGTGGGGGGTGGTAGACTAGTGTTGGTGGGGGAGGGGTAGACTAGTGTTGGTGGGGGGGGGGTAGACTAGTGTTGGTGGGGGAGGGTAGACTAGTGATGGTGGGGTGGTAATCTAGTGTTGGTGGGGAGGGTGGTAGACTAGTGTTGGTGGGGAGGTGGTAGGATAGTGTTGGTTTTCGGGGTAGACTAGTGTTGGTGGGGGGTGGTAGACCAGTGTTGGTGGGGAGGTGGTAGGATAGTGTTGGTGGGGGGGTAAACTAGTGTTGGTGGGGGGGTGGTAGACTAGTGTTGGTGGGGTTGTAATCTAGTGTTGGTGGGGGGGTGGTAGACTAGTGTTGGTGGGGGGGAAGGTGGTAGACTAGTGTTGGTGGGGGAGGGTGGTAGACTAGTGTTGGTGGGGGGGGTGGTAGACTAGTGTTGGTGGGGAGTGGGGTAGACTAGTGTTGGTGGGGGTTGTAATCTAGTGTTGTTGGGGGGTGGTAGACTAGTGTTGGTGGGGTGGGTGGTAGACTAGTGTTGGTGGGGGGGTGGTAGACTAGTGTTGGTGGGGGGTGGTAGACTAGTGTTGGTGGGGGAGGGTAGACTAGTGTTGGTGGGGGAGGGGTAGACTAGTGTTGGTGGGGGAGGGTAGACTAGTGATGGTGGGGTGGTAATCTAGTGTTGGTGGGGGAGGGGTAGACTAGTGTTGGTGGGGGGGTGGTAGACTAGTGTTGGTGGGGGGAGGGTGGTAGACTAGTGTTGGTGGGGGAGGGGTAGACTAGTGTTGGTGGGGGATGGTAGTGGGGAGGGAGGGGAGAACAGTATTATCAAATGCACGTTTATTTGTCACATGCTTCATAAACAACAAGTGTAGACAAAAGCCTAGGCGAACCGAACGAGTGTACTCGCATTCTCCCCTATAATACAGTCACTTGAAAAACAAGAAAAAAGCAGCAATAGTATAGTTTGTCCATCTTGAGACGCCATAGCCAGTATACACTTAATCAATATAGT
>NC_059192.1:19944369-20094369 GCF_020615455.1 Coregonus clupeaformis | reverse complement strand
AGCTCTTAACAGCCTAGCACTTGTAGAAGGCAAAGCCATTTCCTCAAGAAATGGGACCAAACCAATTAACTTAAATTAAGTCAACTGGCAACTCTTCCCCACTTCACATCCTGAGCTACAAGGAGCCCCTCAGCTAATCATCACAGCCAACACCTCCCCCAGCAAACTGACAGGCCCAGGGGTACACTCACATCACACTACACTCACAAACCATTTACTTTGCTTTTACTACAATTTACTAGATTAACTCGAGACTGTAAATATAATTGTGTAAATCAATGCAGTTGTCATATGATCACGTAGTAGTAGACACCTTCATCCAAAGCAATTTACCATTCCTAGTGACACATGCTCAGCAGCCTTAATGTGGCCCAAGCAGGAATCTAAACCAGAACCCTAGCAGTGCTGGTAGCACCATGCTCTCTAACTGGTAGCAGTGGTGGTAGCACCATGCTCTCTAACTGGTAGCAGTGCTGGTAGCTCCACCAGTAGTGTTACACTGAGGGGCACAGAGGCTCGTCACAGAGCCTGGCATGTAAACACACACAGGGGAGCACTAATTAACTGTCACCAACACAAGAGTTAAGAGTTGCAGTGTCAGAGAGTGTTAGAGTTCCAGCCCCCAGATCCACATGTAGTCCCCCGGGCCCCAGCCCTCCGCCATTGTCTAACGGGATACAATTAGATAGCATTCTGGCAGAGTGAATTAGCATAGTTATGCAAACAGGGGCTGCTAAAGGGTTGGCACAAGGGAGGACCAAAGGGCACAGTATTCCACACACACTTACACAAAAACACACACTTACACATAAACACACACTTCCACAAACTTTAACACACACTTACACTACACACACTTACACATTAACACACACTTACACACTTACACATGAACACACACATAAACACAAACACACACATAAACACACACACACACTTAGACAAACACATACATAAACACACTTACACATACATAAAACACACACTTACACATTCTTACAAACAAACACACAATTACCAATAAACACACACATGAACACAAACACACACACACTTAGACATTAACACACTTACACATTAACATTCACTTATAAAGCCGATGGTATAGCTGATGGAATAGTCGATGGTATAGCTGATGGTGTGGTCGATGGAATAGCCAATAGTATAGATGATGGTATAGCTGATGGTATAGCTGATGGTATAGTCGATGGAATAGCCGATAGTATAGATGATGGTATAGCTGATGGTATAGCTGATGGTTAGGTCGATGGAATAGTCGATGGTATGGCCGATGGTATAGATTATGGTATAGCTGATGGTATAGTCGATGGTATAGCCGATAGTATAGATGATGGAATAGTCGATGGTATAGCCGATAGTATAGATGATGGTATAGCTGATGGTATAGCTGATGGTATAGCCGATAGTATAGATGATGGAATAGTCGATGGTATAGCCGATAGTATAGATGATGGTATAGCTGATGGCAGGATCATCCATTTTAGAGCTATGGTATCTGAACACACACAAAGACATGGTGCATGTAAGCTCTTGGCCTACAAGACAGCAGGAGGGGTCATGTCACTGGGTAATGAGGACGATTAGGAGACTAACAAGAGTTGTAACCAAAGTGACAATGAGTGGTTTTGTAAAGGAGCCACATTATAAAGCCTGCCTATTTCCAGAGACTTGCTGTGTCCAAACAGAGGTCTGAATGGATGGCCCCTGTAGCCCTGATTCACCCAGCTCATCCCACAGCATGCCTTATAACACCTCCTTGTAGAGCCTTATGACAGCACAGAGTGAAACCTACATGCATGACCTAGCTGTGACCTAGCCTAGCAAACACCCCCAAAACCAGCCACTCCTCTCCAGTCCAAACGCTGTGTCAACAAGGCTCTCATGTCCCCAACTAAAACCTCTTCAGCCCCAAAGGGGAGCCATTGTGCCTGGAAACTTTGATCCTCACAGGAAACAGGGCCAGTTAAACCCCAAACCAAGCTCCCTACAAGCCCTGCTCCTATGGCCAATGCAGCGTAGAGCACCTAAGTCCACACATTTGCAGGACTAATCCACCCCCAGCGTTTTGGACTCACATTCAGGAAGAGAAGGAGCCCAAGGATTGAGGCTTGTACTCTCCTCAGGGGAGGATTTAGGGATGTGCGAGGTGGAGGGGGGGAGGAGGGGGTAGGAGGGCAGCTAACACAGGGGCAAGGGGCACCCTCTCTTCAGACAATGAGCTCCTGAGCTTCCCCCTCAACTATTTTTGACAGGGACTTTTGGGGTCAGATGATTGGGCCTAGCAATGCATGAGATCAATTAAGAGTGGTTGAGAGGAGGGTTTGAAAGGCCCCTGAGGTGACGTGACCCTGCCTGGTGGTAAGGACCCAAGGAGGGTTTGAAAGCCCCCTGAGGTGACCCTGCCTGGTGGTAAGGACCCAAGGAGGGTTTGAAAGCCCCCTGAGGTGACCCTGCCTGGTGGTAAGGACCCAAGTTGAGTTTGAAAGGCCCCTGAGGTGACCCTGCCTGGTGGTAAGGACCCAAGTTGAGTTTGAAAGGCCCCTGAGGTGACCCTGCTTGGTGGTAAGGACCCAAGGAGGGTTTGAAAGGCCCCTGAGGTGACCCTGCCTGGTGGTAAGGACCCAAGTTGAGGGTTTGAAAGGCCCCTGAGGTGACCCTGCCTGGTGGTAAGGACCCAAGGAAGGTTTGAAAGGCCCCTGAGGTGAACCCCCCCCACCCCCCCACACACACACACATCCCTCACGCTAATCCAGACCAGAGGTGGGTCAAGGAGCCAGATATCTATCTGAACCAGTGAATTGCTCCTCCAGCTGGGATGGTACTCAGGACGTGAAGAAGAAGAGCATCCTGCTGTGGTCACTGAGGGGAACGAACAGAGCTGGAAGCCCCACATTCCTACCAGAGCCAGAAGGGTTCTCTTGTACCCTCTTAACCCCAGACCCTGGTCCTGGTGATAGAGACACCTCTCTCACCCCTCAGTCACACAGCTGGTCACCAGATCAGCTGCAGGTACCAAAGCAGGTCAGACAAGGTTAAGCAGGTAGGATCATCAGCTCTCTTGACAAATAACAACAACATCTAGCCTATAGATGTCTATTTCATGTCACATCAATCTCTATGCAGACAGAATTCTGTACAACCTCTAATACTTAGATGTAAAGATATTTCGGAAGTAAAGATCCTTGCTTGGTTGAATGTCACAATACATCTGAATAATTTCACTATTATACTGAAGGGTCAGAGTGCATTAAGAATTACCCATGACCCCTACTCTATACCAGCTAGGCCTACTTGTAACTCAAATATGCTAATAAGGGCAAGGGGACCCACTACTGGGATAGACTGCTTATTATTTCTGCCTGCTTCAGCTTCATCAGGATTAGCTGGGATGATGGAGTCTGCTGAGCTGTGTGACTTTATAATGGGGGAATACTGGTAAGACTGGGTGGCGTCCCAGTTTTGACCTCTACCACGACCCTAGACTTGATCCCTGTGTAGCCATCTTGCTCACTGACATGAACCTCTGACCCCCATAGCTATGAAGCCACAGGAATACCTAGAACCAATCAGGTGACTGTAAAGAGGGCTTGACATACACAATGGGGTACTAAAACATCCAATCAAACACAAGACGTCCTTATTAACTCATGGATTTAATCAGGATCCATCTATCCATATGTCTACATAGTTACATACAATGATTATATTATTATATTATTACCATATGTACTCCTATATTACAATATAAAGGTAACTGCCAAAATAATGGAAACACTTGACTAAAAGTGTATGGAAAGCAGGTGCTTCCACACAGGTGTGGTTCCTGAGTTAATTAAGCAATTAACATCCCATCATGCTTAGGGACTTGTATACAAATCCTGGGAAGGCCATTATTTTGGCTACCATGGCTATGCGCCAATAGGATGACAATGCCCCCATCCACAGGGCTCAAGTGGTCACTGAATGGTTTGATGAGCATGAAAACCATGTATGGAAATGTAGTAAATAGGCCGTCTCAATTGATGGAAGAATGGATCCCTCCAATAGAGTTCCAGACACTTGGAGAATCTATGCCAAGGTGCATTGAAGCTGTTCTGGCTTGTGGTGGCCCAACGCCCTGTTAAGGCACTTTATGTTGACTTCAATTATTTTTCTAATCTCTGTTGACCCATTTTCTGCAAGACGAAAAGGGAACAGGAACACAGAATGAAAAGTCCAGACCACCAGTCTTGTTCCACCACAGTCCACAGCTATGATAACACAACACCCCAGCTTGGGCTCATTTGAGAGGGAGCTAGAAAAGCGATAGCAGCTTTAGCCAATCTGTTCCTATCATCAAATTAGTGGAATGCTCACCCCACCGTGTGGCAGGTATGTGGGCCTGCTAAAGGCAAGGCTGATGGGGATCACATGATCACATGACCTGGCTGTCAGGCAGGCAGAAAAAGAGGCAGATCAGCTCCCAGGGTGTTTCTGGCTCTGTTGTGTGAATACTAATGCTCAGCGCTGCCTGCTAGTGGGAGTACAGAGAGATGCGGCCTTCACTGAGGGGGTTCCCTCAGTTGAATGCACCAATTTGTAAGTCGCTCTGGATAAGAGGGTCTGCTAAATGACGTAAATGTTCCCTCTTCTACAACCAACCTCTCTGATTTACTGACCAAACGGTTACTAAGCCTTATATAAGATGATACAGAATGGCTGTCACCGTGGCAACACAACAGAACACACTGTTTCCGTTACCATGGCACCACAGCTGCACGACCTTCTCACCTCTCCTCATCTCCTTGGGATGCTCATTTGACTGGCTTCCATTACTTAACATAAGATAATTTGTATTTGTAAGCTGGTTGAGAGAATGCTAAGAGTGTGCAAAGCTGTCATCAAGGCAAAGGGAGTCTATTTGAAGAATCTCAAATATAAAATACTTTGATTTGTTTAACACTTTTTTGGTTACTACATGATCCCATATGTGTTATTTCATAGTTTTGATGTCTTCACTTTTATTCTACAATGTAGACAACAGTAAAAATAAAGAAAAACCCTTGAATGAGTAGGTGTGTCCAAACGTTTGACTGGTACTGTATATACAAAAGTATGTGGACACCCCTTCAAATTAGTGGATTCATCTATTTCAGCCACACCCGTTGCTGACAGGTGTATAAAATCGAGCACACAGCTATGCAATCTCCATAGACAAACATTGGCAGTAGAATAGCCTTACTGAAGAGCTCAGTGACCTTCAACGTGGCACCATCATAGGATGCCACCTTTCCGACAAGTCAGTTGATCAAAATTCTGCCCTGCTAGAGCTGCCCCGGTCAACTGTAAGTGATGTTATTGTGAAGAGGAAATGTCTAGGAGCAACAACAGCTCAGCTGTGAAGTCATAGGCCACAAAAGCTCAAGAATGGGACCGTTCAACTCTGGAATTGTATTGACTATAGCTATGATCCCCCCTTACAGTGAGGGAAAAAGTATTTGCTCCCTTGCTGATTTTGTACGTTTGCCCACTGACAAAGACATGATCAGTCTATAATGTTAATGGTAGGTTTATTTGAACAGTGAGAGACAGAATAACAACAAAAAAATCCAGAAAGACGCATGTCAAAAATGTTATACATTGATTTGCATTTTAATGAGGGAAATAAGTATTTGACCCCTCTGCAAAATATGACTTAGTACTTGGTGGCAAAACCCTTGTTGGCAATCACAGAGGTCAGACGTTTCTTGTAGTTGGCCACCAGGTTTGCACACATCTCAGGAGGGATTTTGTCCCACTCCTCTTTGCAGATCTTCTCCAAGTCATTAAGGTTTCGAGGCTGACATTTGGCAACTCGAACCTTCAGCTCCCTCCACAGATTTTCTATGGGATTAAGGTCTGGAGACTGCCTAGGCCACTCCAGGACCTTAATGTGCTTTTTCTTGAGCCACTCCTTTGTTGCCTTGGCCGTGTGTTTTGGGTCATTGTCATGCTGGAATACCCATCCACGACCCATTTTCAATGCCCTGGCTGAGGGAAGGAGGTTCTCACCCAAGATTTGACGGTACATGGCCCCGTCCATCATCCCTTTGATGCAGTGAAGTTGTCCTGTCCCCTTAGCAGAAAAATACCCCCAAAGCATAATGTTTCCACCTCCATGTTTGATGGTGGGGATGGTGTTCTTGGGGTCATAGGCAGCATTCCTCCTCCTCCAAACACAGCAAGTTGAGTTGATGGCAAAGAGCTCCATTTTGGTCTCATCTGACCACAACACTTTCACCCAGTTCTCTTCTGAATCATTCAGATGTTCATTGGCAAACTTCAGACGGCCCTGTATATGTGCTTTCTTGAGCAGGGGGACCTTGCGGGCGCTGCAGGATTTCAGTCCTTCACGGCGTAGTGCGTTACCAATTGTTTTCTTGGTGACTATGGTCCCAGCTGCCTTGAGATCATTGACAAGATCCTCCTGTGTAGTTCTGGGTTGATTCCTCACCATTCTCATGATCATCGCAACTCCACGAGGTGAGATCTTGCATGGAGCCCCAGGCCGAGGGAGATTGACAGTTTCTTCCATTTGCGAATAATCGCACCAACTGTTGTCACCTTCTCACCAAGCTGCTTGGCGATGGTCTTGTAGCCCATTCCAGCCTTGTGTAGGTCTACAATCTTGTCCCTGACATCCTTGGAGAGCTCTTTGGTCTTGGCCATGGTGGAGAGTTTGGAATCTGATTGATTGATTGCTTCTGTGGACAGGTGTCTTTTATACAGGTAACAAGCTGAGATTAGGAGCACTCCCTTTAAGAGTGTGCTCCTAATCTCAGCTCGTTACCTGTATAAAAGACACCTGGGAGCCAGAAATCTTTCTGATTGAGAGGGGGTCAAATACTTATTTCCTTCATTAAAATGCAAATCAATTTATAACATGCGTTTTTCTGGATTTTTTTGTTGTTATTCTGTCTCTCACTGTTCAAATAAACCTACCATTAAAATTATAGACTGATCATTTCTTTGTCAGTGGGCAAACGTACAAAATCAGCAGTGTATCAAGTACTTTTTTCCCCTCACTGTACATCTTAATGTAATGACAATAAACAAATTGGCAGATTATTATCAATGACTTATCAACAGCTGTAACAAATTGTCCAGTGTAGGAAATCCTCAATGGAACCATAGTTTATAGAAAGACCATATATCCACTCTTTGTGGGCAGAGAGCCCAGGTTTGCCTTACTGTGCCAACTAAGTGAGTATAAGAGAGTCTGGGACACCAGACTCTCTCTTACCCCCACCTAGGTAGACTCACCTGAGAGCAGACTGGAGGGGCAGAACACAACTCCTGTCCCTCATTAATTCACACAGTACAGTGCATGTCAGTCATCACCTAGAGCAGGGCGACTCTCATGCTCTTTCATTCATCACTCAGCCCACTCACAACTCCTGGGAAATGGGGTCTTATTGCTGTATACAACATGATAAATGTATAATTATTTTATTGACAGCCCACAAATTCTGTGTGCATGTGAGCAATGTCTTACAGTCATCTCTCCCCGGACGTGTGGGTTGAGGAAGTGGAGGTCGGGCTGGCTGCTCCTTGAGGATCTGTTGGTAGTAACACTGCTGCCTCTCCTCAACATAAGTTCCAGGAGGAGTTCCCAAACACACTCACCTGGGAAGGAGAGTTCTTGGTTAATACTCTGGTCTGTTCATCCCCAGTGCTAAACTTGGACTGAAATAGGGGCCGGTACTCATTTTGGGTGCCGGCACTATTTATATTTAGGTGCAGAGAGCGCCACAATATATCCCCTTACAAATACAACTTAAATTATGACAAAGTGAACATGTTCTTGGGGTTGTTTGCAGTGGGACCAGATGAGGTAGTCTGTGTAATGCTCATGTCTACTACTGCTGAGGTTGAACCACTGGTGCCCATCACTGGTATGGTTAGCCATGAAATCCATGATCAACTTCAACCTTGGGGGAAGAAAGGTCAAATGTGACACTTCGGATAGTTGTGGAAAAGCAGTGAGGACTATTACAACTGTGGTTGTTAAAATATACATCTTTAGTCCACATTCCTCACCTTTGTCATGTATGGCACTAAGGAGGTCATCAAAGTCTTGCATGGAGCCAAAGAGTGGATCAATGTCTCAAGTCTTCCACATCATAGCCAAAGTCCTTCATGGGGCACTTGAAGAACGGACTGATCCAGATGGCCTTGTTGAGGTACTGAATGTGGTCCAGTTTATCCACGATGGCTGAACATACGGTACAGCAACGTTAAACCACATTGGCTAAATTAAGTGACTGTGCATGAACCTTAGAACTCTGATCACATAATCCATTGTTTTCTGAAATGTGATGATTCTAGTTAATGTTAGTGTATGAAACAAATATGTACAGTTCATTCGGAAAGTATTCAGACCCCTTCCCCTTTTCCACATTTTGTTACGTTACAGCCTTATTCTAAAATGGATGAAATATATAAAAATCCTCAATCTACACACAATACCCAATAATGACACATTTATGCAAATATATAAAAAATCAGAAATACCTTATTTACATAAATGGGGAGAACAAGTATTTGATACACTGCCGATTTTGCAGGTTTTCCTACTTACAAAGCATGTAGAGGCCTGTCATTTTTATCATAGGTACACTTCAACTGTAAGAGTTGGAATAAAAAAAAAAATGCAGAAAATCACATTGTATGATTTTTAAGTAATTCATTTGCATTTTATTGCATGACATAAGTATTTGATCACCTACCAACCAGTAAGAATTCCGGCTCTCACAGACCTGTTCATTTTTCTTTAAGAAGCCCTCCTGTTCTCCACTCATTACCTATATTAACTGCACCTGTTTGAACTCGTTACCTGTAAAAAAGACACCTGTCCACACACTCAATCAAACAGACGCCAACCTCTCCACAATGGCCAAGACCAGAGAGCTGTGTAAGGACATCAGGGATAGAATTGTAGACCTGCACAAGGCTGGGATGGGCTACAGGACAATAGGCAAGCAGCCTGGTGAGAAGGCAACAACTGTTGGCGCAATTATTTGAAAATGGAAGAAGTTCAAGATGACAGTCAATCACCCTCGGTCTGGGGCTCCATGCATCAATTATCATGAGGAAGGTGAGGGATCAGCCCAGAACTACACGGCAGGACTAGGTCAATGACCTGAAGAGAGCTGGGACCACAGTCTCAAAGAAAACCATTAGTAACACACTACGCCGTCATGGATTAAAATCCTGCAGCGCACGCAAGGTCCCCCTGCTCAAGCCAGCGCATGTCCAGGCCCGTCTGAAGTTTGCCAATGACCATCTGGATGATCCAGAGGAGGAATGGGAGAAGGTAATGTGGTCTGATGAGACAAAAAAAATACTTTTTGGTCTAAACTCCACTCGCCGTGTTTGGAGGAAGAAGAAGGATGAGTACAACCCCAAGAACACCATCCCAACCGTGAAGCATGGAGGGGGAAACATCATTCTTTGGGGATGCTTTTCTGCAAAGGGGACAGGACGACTGCACCGTATTGAGGGGAGGATGGATGGGGCCATGTATCGCGAGATCTTGGCCAACAACCTCCTTCCCTCAGTAAGAGCATTGAAGATGGGTCGTGGCTGGGTCTTCCAGCATGACAACGACCCGAAACACACAGCCAGGGCAACTAAGGAGTGGCTCCGTAAGAAGCATCTCAAGGTCCTGGAGTGGCCTAGCCAGTCTCCAGACCTGAACCCAATAGAAAATCTTTGGAGGGAGCTGAAAGTCCGTATTGCCCAGCGACAGCCCCGAAATCTAAAGGATCTGGAGAAGGTCTGTATGGAGGAGTGGGCCAAAATCCCTGCTGCAGTGTGTGCAAACCTGGTCAAGACCTACAGGAAACGTATGATCTCTGTAATTGCAAACAAAGGTTTCTGTACCAAATATTAAGTTCTGCTTTTCTGATGTATCAAATACTTATGTCATGCAATAAAATGCAAATTAATTACTTAAAAATCATAAAATTTCTGGATTTTTGTTTTAGATTCCGTCTCTCACAGTTGAAGTGTACCTATGATAAAAATTACAGACCTCTATATGCTTTGTAAGTAGGAAAACCTGCAAAATCGGCAGTGTATCAAATACTTGTTCTCCACACTATAGGTATTCAGATCCTTTGCTATGACTTGAAATTGAGCTCAGGTGCATCCTGTTTCCATTGATCATCCTTGAGATGTTTCTACAACTTGATTGGAGTCCACCTATGGTAAATTCAGTTGATTGGACATGATTTGGAAAGGCACACACCTTTCTGTATAAGGTCCCACTGTTGACAGTTCATGTCAGAGCAAAAACCAAGCCATGAGGTTGAAGGAATTGTCCATAGCGCTCCGAGACAGGATTGTGTCAAGGCCAAGATCTGGGGAAGTGTACCAAAAAAATTCAGCGGCATTAAAAATCCCCAAGACACAGTGGCCTCCATCATTCTTAAATGGAAGAAGATTGGAACCACCAAGACTCTTCCTAGATCTTGTCGCCCGGCCAAACTGAGCAATCGGAGAAGGGCCTTGGTCAGGGAGTTGACCAAGAACTCGATGGTCCCTCTGACAGAGCTCCATAGTTCCTCTGTGGATATGGGAGAACCTTCCAGAAGGACAACCATCTCTGCAGCACTCCACCAATCAGGCCTTTATGGTAAAGTGACCAGACGGAAGCCACTACACAGTAAAAGGCACGACAGCCCACTTGGAGTTTGCCAAAAGGCACCTACAGGACTCTCTGGTCTGATGAAACCAAGATTGAACTCTTTGGCCTGAATGCCAAGCGTCACGTCTGGAGGAAACCTGGTACCAGCCCTATGGTGAAGCATGGTGGTGGCAGCATCATGCTGTGGGGATGTTTTTCAGTGGCAGGGACTAGGAGACTAGTCAGGATCTAGGGAAAGATGAACAGAGCAAAGTATAGAGAGATCCTTGATGAAAAGCTGCTCCTGAGCGCTCAGGACCTAAGACTGGAGTGAAGGTTCACCGTCCAACAGGACAACGACCCTAAGCACACAGTCAAGACAACGCAGGAATGGCTTCAGGACAAGTCTCTGAATGTCATTGAGTGGCCCAGCCAGAGCCCGGACTTGAATTCGATCGAACAGCTTTGGAGAGACCTGAAAATAGCTGTGCAGCGACGCTCCCCATCCAACCTGACAGCTTGAGAGGATCTGCAGAGAAGAATGGGAGAAACTCCCCAAATACAGGTGTGTCAGGCTTGTAGCGTCATTCCCAAGACGACTCAAGGCTGTAATCGATGCCAAAGGTGCTTCAACAAAGTACTGAATAAAGGGTTCGAATACTAACGTAAATGTGATATTTCCATTTTTTTAATTTTTAATACATTTGTAAAAATGACTAAAAAACAGTTTTTGCTTTGTCATTATGGGGTATTGTGTATAGATTGATGAGGGGGGAAAATCAATTTAATCCATTTTATAATAAGGCTGTAATTTAATAAAATTTTGAAAAAGTCAAGGTAGATCTGGTACACAGAAGAGGGCTAATTGAGTGTGTCAGTGACTGACATAAGAGAATAACGATTAGTTACCGGAGTGTAACTCCAGTTCTATGAGTGGAGCGGAGCCCCATAGGGGAGCTCTGCTCCTATTGGTTTACCCCCTGCCCTAAGGCAGCATCAGCCTGAGACAAAATTATGCACACACCTGCAGCCAATAGGAGTACAGGTGTCCCTATAAGAGGGGATGCCTCCCCTCAATCAGCCTCCCGAGATATTTATCTTCAGTGAGACTAGAGGGTCGGCAGGGCCTTAAGTCCTATGGGGCTCCGCTCCACTCATAGAACTGGAGTTACACTCCGGTAACTAATCGTTCTATATCGTGGAGCTCCGCCCCATAGGGGAGCTCTGCTCCTATTGGTTTAAGGCGGAGCATAGCGCTCCAAAATGTACTCCCTGCTGAGCCCAACACTTCCCATCAAAATGAAAAGGTCAGGCCTAGCAATGGCTGCAACCAATTCCCGCAGTACTGTAACCACTGTCACCCTACAAGTGTCACAATATACTGCGTCATCGGTTAAAAACCCGCTCCACCTAGGCCAATGGCAACACCAATGACTAGTGGGCAGATCACCAGAATACAGGCCATACTAATCTGTACTAGCAGATAGATGGTACCTCAATATCCTGTTACAATACTACCGACCACTAATGGAATGACACAAAGTGTCACTCTACATTGTGTACACGGTAGGCCGCCTCACTCAATCAATGGAACCCCAGAGATTAGTGGGCAGATCCCAGAACATGATTCATACTAATCTGAACAATCAGATAGATGACGTCACATTCCGTCAAATTATCATGACCGGTCTAATAGTATCGTAACCCAAGTTACTACTATTATCCCTCATCATTCCGCCTCACTCCAGTGAATCACTGGTGGGCAGATCAATACATGCTCTACTGTACTGAACCTGTCAGTCAGGAGTCATGCCAAAAATATGTCCTTCTATCAGAAGCGGACCTGATAGAGACCCTGTCTCCACAGTCCTGCATTCCTCTCCTCCTAGCTCAAAGTCTCCCTTCAGCCACACTGAGTACAGACTGAGCCAAAGAGTTAGAAGACATATCCAAGAGATAGAAACGGATAAATGGAGACGGTATTGACCATGACGCCGCTCTACATATATCCTCTACCCTTGTTCCTCTGAAAAGGGCAGTAGAAGCTGCTACTCCACGAGTGGAGTGAGCTCTGATACCCTGAGGCAATTGTCGCCCCGCTGCCTCATAAGCTGTCTCAATGCCCTCACAGAGCCAATGAGACAGACGCTGTTTTGAAAGTGGTCTACCTAGTGCAGCAGCACCATGACACACAAACAGCTGAGGCGATGACCTAATCGCTGCTGTGCGCTCGACGTAACACGCCAAGGCGCGTACTGGGCACAGGCGATGGAGCCTTTCCTCACTCCTCTCTCTATGAGGAGGAGGAGAAAAAGCCCACAGCTCCACGGTCTGTGATCTATATGAACTCCTAATAACCTTCGGCACAAATGCCGGGTTAGGACGTAACACCGCTCTGCTCAGATCGCCATTAATGGCCAGGCAGTCGGGTCTCGTCGAAAGAGCACACAAATAACTAACAAGCTTAGCCGTAGTCAAAGCGAGCAACAGCGCTGTCTTCAAAGACAGCATCTTGAGGGGTATTTGATTTAATGGCTCGAACGGCGACTTACATAGTGCTTCGAGTACCAAAGCCAAATCCCACTGAGGAAGCGTGGCTCTAGGTGTTGGCCTAAGCCGCCGCGTTCCTAATAGGAAATGTTTCACTAGAGGGTGGCTAAAGACATGGTCTCTCCCAAACCCCTCGTGACAAGCTGAAATCGCCGCTGCAAACACCTTAATGGTGGCGGGCGATCGCTGCTTGTCAAACATAAGCTGTAGGAAAGAGAGAATACTCTCAACCTGACAGCTCATGGGGTCTACACCTTGTGTGACACACCA
Source organism: Coregonus clupeaformis (assembly GCF_020615455.1). Classification (NCBI taxonomy): domain Eukaryota; kingdom Metazoa; phylum Chordata; class Actinopteri; order Salmoniformes; family Salmonidae; genus Coregonus; species Coregonus clupeaformis. The sequence continues at coordinate 20,080,880 of NC_059192.1, read as the reverse complement.
TTGTGAAAACACGTTCCATCTACTGGCATACATCTTAGAAGTGGAACTGGCACGTGAACCCTGTATGGTCCTGATCACTGCATCAGATAACCCATGGCGCTCTAGCCTGTCCCTCTCAGCAGCCAGGCCTTCAGTGGTTGGCCGATTATGGGCAACTGCCCTATCGTGCCCCCCGCCTGAGACAACGCGTCCCGTCGATGTGGAATAGGCCAAGGTGGCGCAATCAACATCTGACTCATCTCCGCAAACCAAGGAGCCCCTGGGCGATCGGGGGCTACCAGTATTACTGACAGCCCTCCTGATCTCACCCTGGCTAACAGTGGGAGAATGCAGGACAGCGGAGGGAATGCATACAGAAGAACTCTCGGCCACGGGTGATGCGCAAAGGCGTCTCTTCCTAGTGGCGGTTCTTCCTGTTCCCTTAGAGAGAACCATAGGGGACATTGCGCGTTCACACGTGACGCGAATAGATCCACCTCGGCTCTCCCGAACTGTTCCCAAATTTGGAGAACAATGTCCGGATGCAGACACCACTCGTCGTCTCGAGGACCCCCTCTTGACATGAGGTCTGCTCCTACGTTCAAGTAGCCCGGAATGTGTGCTGCTCTCAATGAGCGAAGGTGCTCGTGAGCCCACAGCCACAATTCCTCTGCCGCACGATGGAGAGCAGGAGACCTGACTCCTCCCTGGCGATTTATGTGGGCTACTGTGGTCCGGTTGTCTGACCAGACCAGCACATCGCGACCACGAAGGGTAGACGCGAAGTGGGTCAAAACCAGTCGAACCGTTTCCAACTCCAAGAGGTTGATGTGGCGACTCGGAGGCCACACACCTCCTATCGCTTGGGTCTGACATGTCCCTCCCCATCCCGTCAGAGACGCATCTGTGAACACTGGGATGTAAGAGGACACTTTGCCTATCGGGACTCCGTGCGTGAGAACGAGCAGGGGTTTCTCCAAAAGTTTAGATCTGCACTGAGCGAGAGGGGAACCACCACCAACCGATGACGTTGACGCAAAGGGTCTAGTCTCAGTTGGGCGAACCATCGCTGCATCCTGCGCATGTGCAGGAGTCCCAGCGGAACCACAGCGTGGGCTGACGACATGAGACCCAAGAGTGACATGATCGACAGCGCCGTCACCGTGTGAGTCGGACGACACTTCCCCAGGGCTAGCAACAAGGCTACCCTTCGGGGGTCCGAAATTCGAGCCCTCATCATTACAGTGTCTAGCTGTTTCCCCAGGTAGACAATCTGATGACTGGGCCAGGGCGTGCTCTTTTTCCAATTCACAGCGAACCCCAGACGAGTGAGATGAATCACTGTCTGTGTTGTGTGAGTGATCGCCAGCTCTGCTGACGGGGCGAGAACCAGTAGGTCGTCTAGGTAGGCTAGTAGCCGTATTCCCTGACGACGCAACGGTTCCAATGCCGCCTTCACACACTTGGAAAACGTGCGAGGTGCCAGGGCGTACCCGAATGGCATCCTTGTGTATTCGTACGCCACCCCTTGAAAGGCGAATCGCAGAAACTTCCTCTGACGCGGCTGTACCGGCACATGAAAGTACGCGTCCTTTAGGTCTATGCTCGTACAAAAGTCTCCTTTCTGGACACATTCCAGCAGACGTTTTGTCGTTAGCATTCGAAAGGGCCGTTTGGTTACACTCTCGTTGAGAATGCGTAAATCCAATATTGGCCTTATTCCGCCCGTCTTTTTTGGCACTAGGAAGTAGGGCGAATATAGCCCCTTGTTCCTTTGCTCCTGGGGAACCACTGTGACCGCCTCCTTCGCCAAAAGTTCTGTAATCTCTGAAACCAGAGCGGCCACTTTTTCTGGCGTTTTCATCACTGTCTCTTCCACTCCCCTGAATGGGGGTGGGGTCCGATGGAATTGGAGAGCATAACCCTTCTGCAACGACTGTTGTAGCCAGCGTGCAGAGGGTGCAGTCTGTAATATGAGGTCCCTATGAGGTAACACAAGGCGGCGCCTTGATACCTTCTTAACCTTCACCTTCTGTGTGTGTTCAACTCTGCACCTCTGGTGGGTTGAGTCACGCTCAGTGTGGTGAGTATTAGCGCGTTCAAAGGGAAGTAGGGGCGCCGATACACTGGGCACCTTCGTGACCGTGTTAATCGGGCCCTCCGTGAACGCAGCATGGGTCTGAATCGCACTAACCGAGACCTTGGTCTGCGATAGTGCGCCATCCCCAAATAGCGGCTGCGTCATCATGTCTCCTGACTGAGACTGCAGCCTGCTATGAGAGACACTCACTACAGTACTCCCTGGAGTCTGTAATGTGAGGTCTCTTTGAGACATCATGTCAGAGTCTGACAGAGACTGCCGTCTGCTATGTGAAGCACTTCTTATACCTGAAGTGTTATGTGAACCTACTCTGAATGCCTGTTCAGCAGCGCACCCTTGGTGGGCTGAACGGCGCTTAGAGTGGTAGGGGAGAGAGGGTGAGATTTGAACGCTCTCGGACGTATTATGGAAAAGGGGCTCTTTTTTGACAAAGTCAGGTGGAGCCAACTCTTTATTCAACACATCAACAAAAGCATTTACATCATCACCCATCCCTTCAACCGAAGGGTGGGGGGGAACAGTGGTCACGTTCAAGGCTGACGTGTCCTCCATTCGCTCCCCCGCGTCCCGTCATGTGCGCCTCCTCTTGTGGCCTCCCTTAGGGGCCCAGGTCGGCGATCTCACCACCTCCCTCGCCGGCTGCAATGGGGCCACCGTGGCTGCTGGAAGGGCTGGGCCCGCTCTCCTGCCTCCTGTGGATACGCCGCCTCGCTGTAGATCCTTGTCTACTCTGGGGGGCGGAAGTGGATGGTTTACGAGACGGTGCAGGGCCTAACCTCCCTGCCAGTGGCAGGTGTCTGGCCAGCTGCTTCTTTTCCTCGTCCAACTTGGAAAACCTCTCAGTCACCTCTTTGACGGCGACTCCAAAGAGTCCGTCGTCAGAGAGGGGGGCGTTCAACAGGGACGTTCTGTCTGCTTCCTTCATGGTTGTCAGGGACAACCAGAGGAGTCGCTCCGCGACCACCGAAGTGGCCATGGACCTCCCCGAGCAGACGGCCGATGCCTGTGTTAGGTGTAGGATGGCGCCAGAAATTCTAGACGCCTCCTCACCTCCTCTGGCTCCAGCGCTGTCTTACCCGTGGTTAAACGGGACAGAGCAGCTGCTAAGAGGGCAATGTTGTTAGCTGCTGCTACAGCTTGGGCTCCCAAATTGAAGGACTTCTCTAACAGCTGTGCTGTGAGACGGTCCTTCTGAGATGGCAATGTGGCTTTCCTGGAAGAGGGCCAGGGACTCGAACCCGGTACGAGATATGCCGCCATGGCGCTCTCTAACCTGGGGATTCCCTTAGCTTGGCCCTGGAACCTTCCCTCCACTCTAGTGAATGGGAGGTACGTTTTAGCCGGCGAACGCGCCGCTAAAGGTGCCTCCCATGAGCCCTCGACGTATTTTGCCAATGAAGGCATGGCAGGAGCTAGTGGCTCTGCCGCTCTTCTTGGCCTGGAATAAGGGCCGCCCTCCATTAAGTCAACCTCCGGTGCGGAGGGAATAGGGGGCAGCGGTATTTCCAGCCGTCTAGCAGCTCTCTCAATGACACCCGGAAAGTCCGTTCTCAGAGACGCTGCGGTGAAGGACAGGGCTTCTGATTTCTCAGAGCCCGTGTCGTCATCACCATAGGAACTACAAGCCCTCTCGCTAACCAAAGGAAAGGGGGCTTGAATGTATGAGGGACGGGGTCTGACTGTTCCATAGGAATGTCAGCCTCCTCCTCATAGTCCCCATCATCCCCTGAGTCTGCGCCGTCGGATGACGCCTCTGAAGCAGAGGCTAGTATCGACAACACGTCCTCTAGGGGGATATCCTCCCTAAAAAACGCCCAACGCTGCTTCCTCTCCTTTGTAGAAAGGAGGGCGCAGGAGGCGCAGTTAGGGGGACTGCAGACGCCCTCTCTTTGGCATGCTGGGACCCTAGACACACGAAACATAAGTCGTGGGAGTTGCCGGCCGCCATGGAGGAGCATCTGCATTGAGCTCTGAAAAGAGCTTTTGGGGGTGAAAAATCTCCTGGTGTGCTCATTTTAGGACGACGTCGATGACTGGAAATTCGACGGCGTTCTCGTCCTGAGTCTTCTCTTCTTCGCTTCTTCAGTCTAGTCCAGTCACATTTACATTTACATTTTAGTCATTTAGCAGACGCTCTTATCCAGAGCGACTTACAGTTAGTGAGTGCATACATTAAATTTTTTATACTGGCCCCCCGTGGGAATCGAACCCACAACCCTGGCGTTGCAAACGCCATGCTCTACCAACTGAGCTACATCCCTGCCGGCCATTCCCTCCCCTACCCTGGACGACGCTGGGCAAATTGTGCGCCGCCCCATGGGTCTCCCGGTCGTGTCGCTGAAGATAAAGGGAGGCTGATTGAGGGGAGGCATCCCCTCTTATAGGGACACCTGTACTCCTATTGGCTGCAGGTGTGTGCATAATTTTGTCTCAGGCTGATGCTGCCTTAGGGCAGGGGGTAAACCAATAGGAGCAGAGCTCCCCTATGGGGCGGAGCTCCACGATATAGAACTGCTGATGCGCAACCAAATTTTGAAATTGCACCTTGTGTATTTTACTATTCTAACTCAATAGTAAGTTGAGACCCCAACTGAGTTCCTAAAACAAATGGGGAACACAGTTGGCTATCCCTGCTCGAGATTATGATTTGTGCAATTTCTTCTGGCACAAGCTGTACCACAAACACTATGACAAAACAGAACAGATTTGTCATTCATATAAAGTCCCCATCTGATCAGTTCGAGAACAGGACAACCCAATATCCCAACTATACATTGTGTGTGTGTGTGTGTGTGTACACACACCCAGCAGGACTGAAAGTTAACACAGAGCATAACAATAACATCTAAATATATCCATCCTTTATTGAAGATTATGCTCACGGTATGGTCTGAAACATCACAATGTCATACTGGGAACTATCAGTACAAGGAGGTATGGTGAAAACCCAGGATCGACTCCTGAACCCGTCGCAACCCTCGTCACTCAGCTGACCCTGCAGAGGGGGTGGGGCAAGACCTGCCTTGTCTACACACATGATAATGTCACACCATTCTCAAATACAGCACTTCTCATTTAAAAGGCTAAAATCTGGAATAAATAAAATATGTGGAAATTATCATCATTCTTTAGAGCAATACTTGTAGATATACAAAAATCATAAAAGTAAAATCAGGATGAATGACATGGGCCCCAAATTACTAAGATCATTTCCTGCCCCCAAAACATCAGAATCATTCTCATTTTTCAATCGTTATAGTTAGTAGTGATCAGGTGTGGACCAACAAATTGCTAGTTAGGGAAGAAGCTGAGGGAAAAAAAAACATCTTATTAATATAATCCCACTTGGGACAATCTATACATATTCCAATGAAACACAATGAAAACTGAATACCAAGGCAAGTTTTGTCATCAAATGACCAGCGGGAGGAAAGAGTCTGTAGCCCCCACTCTGCTCAGCAGTGTAGTGTGAAGTTGAATTACATTCAAAGCAGCCCCCCACCCCCTTAACCCAGTGTCTGCTATAGCTTAAACATACCCATTTACCGGGAGTACCCCCCACAACTCCAACATAAAACATGCACAGCAAAAAAAAAAAAAAGATTTCTACCAAAAAAATGAATCTCATGAAAATCAATGTTACTGCAAAAATAGAACCACACACACACAACATTCAAGTACCTAATAGTCATATGGCAAGCAAGGCTTGTAGACCAGATCATTGCTAGGTCAGAAGCCCAGGCAGAGATCCACCTCACCCCTCACTGGCTAAATCATCCTTAGACTTCTCCTTTTAACAAACATCTATTTTTTTTATACATCCAATTTCTATTGAAATGTAGAGAATAGAATGTAACAACCATATTACACAGCATTTGAAAATGAAAATACAAAAGGTGAACTCATTGCCTAGAAATGTAAATTTTGCTTAATGAAAAATAAAATAAATCACACTTTACAATAACGTCTGAGAAAAATAAAAGGCAAGATGTTGCAAGAGTGTTTCTGTTAAAGAGAGGGTGAGGAAAATAGGATACATGAAGAAGCAGAAAGAAATGATTAATGATTGAATGATTGATTAAAGTAATTGGTGGGCAGTTAGAATCCCTTTAGCCAAAAAAACAGAGTTCTTGGGTGGCTGGTTTATACACAGGTGTAGACGTCGCATATCAGACATCTCCCCGTGTCAACCAAGACCTCTGTTTCACTCCTAAAGACACCAGACCAGCAACTTCCTCATATTTACATACACAGTAGGCCACATCTGACATGATTTTATATATATATTTTCTATTTTTCTTGATCAACAGCAGGCTAGAAAGCTTATGGACACAGACGTGATATGCTTGCAGGTTGAGGCAGTGTCTGTCAACGTTAGCTGGCTCTCCGTGGGTTTTTGTTGGTTGGAGAGAAAAGGAACAAATTTGCAAAAAGCAGTCAGTCTCCAAACCTTTCCACACCAGCAGTCAGTCTCCAAACCATTCCACACCAGCAGTCAGTCTCCAAACCCTTCCACACCAGCAGTCAGTCTCCAAACCCTTCCATACCAGCAGTCATCCTCCCAACCTTTCCACACCAGCAGTCAGACTCCAAACCCTTCCACACCAGCAGTCAGACTCCAAACCCTTCCACACAAGTAATGCCATAGAATGCAACCAGACACTCCTGTCCACACGTTTGCATTTGTCTATCTGCGGTCCCAGTAGCAATGTCCAGCCAGGCAGCCACAGGCTAGTGAGTCCCTGACCCAGTGGTGGTCCCCTGTAGGGCCCCCTGTAGGGCCCATTATGTCCAGAAGCAGGGCATGGTCAGTTAACAGCATTGGGGAAAAAGGCACCACAGAGTGTACAGGGACAGGCCTCAGAATGTCAACTAGGGCCTCCGGCTCTTCATCAGTCCACAAAAAGAACAAAAAAGCAATAAAACTGAAAAAAACGATGATCTTAATTTCTCTAGAATGGATTTTGTTTTAATGTTTTATACTACCATTGCAGTCGTCCTTTTCCAATCAAAAACGGTTTGCAATCCTTTGGGTTGTGTTGTGTGTTTTGAGAGTTTTAAATCTGCATTTATGGTCCAACTGATCTCTTGGTCTCATAGGAAAAATAAAAGGGGAAAAAAGTGAGTAAAGATGTCTGGTGTATAAAGGAGTCCTTGTGTAGGAACAGGCAGTTGTGCTGGGTTGTTACCAGGTGTCCTCAAGGTCGACTCCATTCTGTAGGACGGAGAGAGATGAAGAAAGGAGCAGAGAGGAGAGGCAAAGTGACACAAGAGAAGACTGTGAGAAACATCATGACTACTACATCCATAATACCTAATGACAGACTCCTCATTAGAAACAGTCCTGGCTTGTTTTTGTCACACCAATCCAAAATGGCCGCCTGCACAACAAAACCAACTCCTCTCCACTCCAAGGAAACAAGTGAGATCGCTCCCTAGATCTCAGAGATATGCACCTCTCCTGAAGTGCTCGACAATCACCTCTGCCACATCCCCCAAGGAGGCAGCCTATAAAACAAGTCAGATCAAGAATGTGCCAATTTGAACACTTCACCTGAAGGCGACACTACTGAGCAAAGAGTTAAAAGGGTATGGGAAGGCATCAGTACTGTAGGTATGTATTTGTATGCGTGAACTTACCAAATGATACAGGAGGGCTGCATTAATCAGAATGAACACACAGTTAGATCTACAAGTCTACACCAGCAAACCGTAGTGTCTATCAAGAGTGTGTAAAGCACAAAATTATCTGAGGAGATGCGCACACTTGAGTTTTGAATGTGTATGCATCCATTGGGTTGACAAGGTGACCGTATTACTGCCACACCAGCGGTCACGAGTCATGACGGACTTCAAATTCCATGAGACCATTTAGTTACGGTAACTAGGCTTCTCCAAGCTCTGATGCTGCTGATGGTCATTAGTAGCCTACCAAACTTGCTAACTGCCTGGTACTCAGCACTCTATTGTCCCTCTAATCACTCTGACATCAATGCAAATGTAATCGAAAATCGAATCAAATACTTAATGAGAGCCCATGAGCTCACGTTGCGCAACACTTCTATAGGCTATGCATTTGCGTGAGAAAACAGAGTGATGGCCTCTACTAAAAAGAGGAGGATCCCATCAGCTTTCTATAGGCTAGGCCTACTATATTTATTTATCAACTTTCCTAATATTAAGCACATTGCTTTGCTTTACAACAGGAGTATAGCCTACCTGGCTGGCATGAAAATGAAACATGGGAAAAGCGTCCTCCATTTGCCATTTAAGTGCATAGTCCTCCATTCGCTATTTACGTGCATAGATGACATGTATTTCTTTTTCCCATGCCCCTGTTCCGAGACAGGTGTATGATTACGGTCCATTCTAAATCAAAATTAATATCACACATAGTATTTAGTATATGTAAAGACAAGATTAAATTAAGAAGTATGATGGTGACAATATTAGCCTATCACTTGTGAATGATATATTATCACTTGTGAATGATGCCCAGCGTAAGGCAAGAAACAGGGCATGCCTTTTTTTCTCTCGACTTTTTCCAATCATAGTCGCACACCTCATGTAGCCTAGCCCATAGGCCTTTATGTTTTAATAAGGTTTGTATCACAACTAAAGTGCCAAATAACCTCTTAAAATAAAGCACATTAATCCGCTTTATAACTGGCATACATAGGCTGCACATGAGTTTTAAGTTTGGGGAAGATAATTTTCACCATAAAAATGCACCTTTATAATAAAGATTGACATGCATAACCGCATTTGCGCTCACTTTTGAGAGAAGTGTTTACCTGCTAATTGGAACATTCACACTTATAGCCTACTGCTGTGTTCGCATTGCTGCGCTTAAAATGTGAACAAATTGCCTAATAGTTCAACATTTTAAGTTAAACAATCAGTTTCATTGCTTTTAAAAGTTTTTTTGATGCGAGTGGTTGTATTAATTTGGGCTCTATTGCATCCCACAACTGTCCCAGAGTATGTTTGGAATATTTATTTATTGCACAGAAGGACAAGTTGACCAATAGAATAGGTCAACTTCTGTACTATGGGGGATAGTAGATTGACATAGGCTAGTGCTTTTGCTGTTCGTTAGGCCTACTCATCTTGTTGGCTGATGAAAAGTAAATGTGGACAGTTCTTCTAACTTCTTCAATAAGCGCCTCGGAATTCTATAAGAGGGACGCGCGCAGTTGTGTCCCTGATGTGTCTTGTCTTCATTCACTTGTAGCCTACTTCTTAGCTGAAATGCCTGTTAGAAGGACCCGATCACGTGACAGGCATTGGCTACACCTGGGAGAACCATGTGAGGACGTGCTTCGGAGCAAGGCAGCTGGGAGAAGGGAATTATCATTAGACTATTATATTCAGCCCAAAGGCACAACGCCCACTTTGGCCACAAAAGGCATGGATTCTTTAGGGGGCATTTCGGCCACAAAAGGGGGCTGCCGCCGGGAAATTTCAGACCTGGTGAGAATATTATCAAGCGCTTGTCAAATTGTGAATGAGAGACTGATGAAGTGTGTGCAGCTTGCGACTTTTTTCAAATCATCATTAAGAGTCCCATCATGCAGCCTTAGAATGTATGAAAATCAAAACAAACAGTGCATTCTGGAAGTATTAAGACCCCTTGACTTTTTCCACATTTTGTTACATTACAGCCTTATTCTAAAATTGATTAAATTGTTTTCCCCCCTCTCATCAATCTATACACAATACCCCATAATGACAAAGAAATAACAGGTTAAGATGTTTTTACACATTTAAAATAAAAAACGGAAATATCACATTTACATAGGTATTCAGACCCTTTACTCAGTACTTTGTTGAAGCACCTTTGGCATCGATTACAGCCTCGAGTCTTCTTGGGTATGACGCTTCAAGCTTGGCACACCTGTATTTGGGGAGTTTCTCAGATTCTTCTCTGCAGATCCTCTCAAGCTCTGTCAGGTTGGATTGGGAGCGTCGCTGCACAGCTAATTTCAGGTCTCTCCAGAGATGTTCGATCGGGTTCAAGTCTGGGCTCTGGCTGGGCCACTCAAGGACATTCAGAGACTTTTCCCGAAAGCCATTCCTGCGTTATCTTGGCTGTGTGCTTAGGGTCATTGTCCTGTTGGAAGGTGAACCTTCTGGAGCAGGTTTTCATCAAGGATGTCTCTGTACTTTGCTCTGTTCATCTTTCCCTCGATCCTGACTAGTCCCCAGTCCCTGCCGCTGAAAGACATCCTCACAACATGATGCTGCCACCACCATGCTTCACCATAGGGATGTTGCCAGCTTTCCTCCAAACGTGACGCTTGGCATTCAGGCCAAAGAGTTCAATCTTGGTTTCATCAGACCAGAGAATCTTGTTTCTTATGGTCTGAGTCCTTTAGGTGCCTTTTGGTAAACTCCAAGCGGGCTGTCATGTGCCTTTTACTGAGGAGTGGCTTCGTCTGTCCACTCTACCATAAAGGCCTGATTGGTGGAGTGCTGCAGAGATGGTTGTCCTTCTGGAAGGTTCTCCCATCTCCACAGAGGAACTCTGGACCTCTGTCAGAGTGACCATCGGATTCTTGGTCACCTCCCTGACCAAAGGCCCTTCTCCACCGATTGCTCAGTTTGGCCGGGCGGCCAGCTCTAGGAAGAGTCTTTGTGGTTCCAAACTTATTCCTTTTAAGAATGATGGCGGCCACTGTGTTCTTGGGGACATTTAATGCTGCAAAAAGTTTTTGGTACCCTTCCCCAGATCTGTGCCTCGACACAATCCTGTCTCGGAGCTCTACGGACAATTCCTTCGACCTCATGGCTTGGTTTTTGCTCTGACATGCACTGTCAACTGTGGGACCTTATATAGACAGATGTGTGCCTTTCCAAATCATGTCCAATCAATTGAATTGACCACAGGTGGACTCCAAACAACTTGTAGAAACATCAAGGATGGAAACAGGACGCACCTGAGCTCAATTTCAAGTCTCATAGCAAAGGGTCTGAATACTTATGTAAATAAGGTTTTTCTGTTTATTTTTTAATACATTTGCAAACATTTCTAAAAACATGTTTTCGCTTTGTCATTATGGGGTATTGTGTGTAGATTGATGAGGAAATGTTTTTAATTAATCAATTTTAGAGTAAGGCTGTAATGTAACAAAATGTGGAAAAAGTCAAGGGGTCTGAATACTTTACGAATGCACTGTATAGCCCAACATTTGTATCACAACTAAAGTTGCATAAATAACTCTAAATTAAGCATATAGGAGTACCTGTTTCATTGTTAACCGCTCAACACAAAATAGCCGCATGTGCGCACTTCCTTTGAAATCGTTTGTAGAAAATATCCTTTCTATTTTATTCAGCTATGTTCAATTGTTTCTTCATACAATAAAATAATAAAAAATAATGCCATGGAATTCCAAGAAAATCTTGTCTGCTAAATGAACTAGTGTAGCCCACAGCCATATGGCATAGCCAGATCAGGACCAAAGATAAGGACAACTCAGAGAATGCTATTCTGTTCTTCTGAAATAGACTACATTTTCTTCAAATCATGTTTCTTTAGACCGGTCTAAAATAAATAATGGATTTATTGTGATGTTGTAGGCTATATTAAATGGATTTATTAGACTTTTTAAAATGTAGATGTTCCAAATGTCTGCATGCGTGGAAGCCAGGAGATGCTAAACGTATTTATGCTAATTACATACAATGGGGGAAAAAAGTATTTAGTCAGCCACCAATTGTGCAAGTTCTCCCACTTAAAAAGATGAGGCCTGTAATTTTCATCATAGGTACACGTCAACTATGACAGACAAAATGAGAAAAAAACATTGTAGGATTTTTAATGAATTTATTTGCAAATTATGGTGGAAAATAAGTATTTAGTCAATAACAAAAGTTTCTCAATACTTTGTTACATACCCTTTGTTGGCAATGACACAGGTCAAACGTTTTCTGTAAGTCTTCACAAGGTTTTCACACACTGTTGCTGGTATTTTGGCCCATTCCTCTATGCAGATCTCCTCTAGAGCAGTGATGTTTTGGGGCTGTCGCTGGGCAACACGGACTTTCAACTCCCTCCAAAGATGTTCTATGGGGTTGAGATCTGGAGACTGGCTAGGCCACTCCAGGACCTTGAAATGCTTCTTACGAAGCCACTCCTTCGTTGCCCGGGCGGTGTGTTTAGGATCATTGTCATGCTGAAAGACCCAGCCACGTTTCATCTTCAATGCCCTTGCTGATGGAAGGAGGTTTTCACTCAAAATCTCACGATACATGGCCCCATTCATTCTTTCCTTTACACGGATCAGTCGTCCTGGTCCCTTTGCAGAAAAACAGCCCCAAAGCATGATGTTTCCACCCCCATGCTTCACAGTAGGTATGGTGTTCTTTGGATGCAACTCAGCATTCTTTGTCCTCCAAACACGACGAGTTGAGTTTTTACCAAAAAGTTATATTTTGGTTTCATCTGACCATATGACATTCTCCCAATCGTGCCTCTTCTGGATCATCCAAATGCACTCTAGCAAACTTCAGACGGGCCTGGACATGTACTGGCTTAAGCAGGGGGGACACGTCTGGCACTGCAGGATTTGAGTCCCTGACGGCGTAGTGTGTTACTGATGGTAGGCTTTGTTACTTTGGTCCCAGCTCTCTGCAGGTCATTCACTAGGTCTCCCCGTGTGGTTCTGGGATTTTTGCTCACCGTTCTTGTGATCATTTTGACCCCACGGGGTGAGATCTTGCGTGGAGCCCCAGATCGAGGGAGATTATCAGTGGTTCCATTTCCTAATAATTGCTCCCACAGTTGATTTCTTCAAACCAAGCTGCTTACCTATTGCAGATTCAGTCTTCCCAGCCTGGTGCAGGTCTACAATTTTGTTTCTGGTGTCCTTTGACAGCTCTTTGGTCTTGGCCATAGTGGAGTTTGGAGTGTGACTGTTTGAGGTTGTGGACAGGTGTCTTTTATACTGATAACAAGTTCAAACAGGTGCCATTAATACAGGTAACGAGTGGAGGACAGAGGATCCTCTTAAAGAAGAAGTTACAGGTCTGTGAGAGCCAGAAATCTTGCTTGTTTGTAGGTGACCAAATACTTATTTTCCACCATAATTTGCAAATAAATTCATAAAAATCCTACAATTTGATTTTCTGGATTTTATTTCCTCAATTTGTCTGTCATGGTTGACGTGTACCTATGATGAAAATTACAGGCCTCTCATCTTTTTAAGTGGGAGAACTTGCACAATTGGTGGCTGACTAAATACTTTTTTCCCCCAGCTGTGTACATTTAAGTAATTTAGCAGACGCTCTTATCCAGAGCGACTTACAGTTAGTGAGTGCATACATTATTAAAAATTGTTCATACTGGAATCGAACCCACAACCCTGGCGTTGCAAATGCCATGCTCTACCAACTGAGCTACATCCCTGCCGGCCATTCCCTCCCCCCTCCCTGGACGACGCTGGGCCAATTGTGCGCCGCCCCATGGGTCTCCCGGTCGCGGCCGGCTACAAAGAGCCTGGATTCGAACCAGGATCTCTAGTGGCACAGCTAGCACTGCTTAGACCACTGCGCCACTCGGGAGAAGATTAACGGTGAATTACCGTGAGACGAGTTGTTATTTGCTTGACAATCACCAGCTGACAAAATGTAATGACCGCCACAGCCCTAGTCCTACCAGCCACAGCCTCCACATACAAGTGCCTGTGTACTGTGTAGACATCTTACTGGGTTACACAGACGAGTCTTACATTGTTTTCCATGATGTCAGTTTCAGAGAAAGGCAACAAGGAGGAGAGAGAGATCAGTTGTGTGTGTAGGATTTAAAACAGACACACACAAACACACATTCTTTGCTAAGGGTGCGCAAAGACCGCAAGCTCTCTGCTATTCTATTGGGCACTCTTCACACAAGACACCACAACATATCAAATGGAGAGTCCAGGAGCCAGACCCATGCACCTAGTACAGCACACTATCCAACAGGATACACACAAACCAAACCTTAGATTAGTTGTCAAACACAAAAAAATCAATAGTTATGTATCAGTTCATGCCATCACACAGGCATCAGCCCATACAAGTCACTGGAGGTTGGTGGCACCTTAATTGGGGAGGACGGGCTCGAGGTAATGGCTGGAGCGGAATTAGTGGAATGGCATCAGATACGTCAAACACATGGTTTGACGCTCCATTCAAGACATTATTATGAGCCATCCACCCCTCTGCAGCCTCCACTGATACAAGTCCTCTCAGGTCTCAGTGAGCCAGAATACATCTGGTCAGACTGTTCTACAGCAGGGCTGTCCCCCGTCCCACCATGCAGCTGCTCTATATCAACAAAACCATCTCACACAGGACAAGACACCATCATCATGAGTCAAACCATCTCACACAGGACAAGACACCATCATCATGAGTCAAACCATCTCACACAGGACATGACACCATCATCATGAGTCAAACCATCTCACACAGGACATGACACCATCATCATGAGTCAAACCATCTCACACAGGACATGACACCATCATCATGAGTCAAACCATCTCACACAGGACAGCTGGTCGCATTTTGGCAGAATCTACTAGTCATGCATAGGATTATGGGTTATAGATGTTAGGTGTTAATTGATGGGACTATCATCCACAGACTGGACTGCTACTGTGTGTTAGTATCACAGCATTGCATTCATGGAGGAAATTATGTTATGAAGGAGTGTGGGTTTGGACATGGGGTGGTGACAGATTCCCATAGAAATAGATGGTTCTTAGGAGTTTATGGATATAGAACAATGTTGCACCTAAATAATCACTGGAGGATTGTAGTAGTGGAACCTGAACCATTAGTTTTTGCTAGACACTGTGCTTCTGCCTCTGCATTGTTGCTTGCTCTTTGGGGTTTTAGGCTGGTATCTGTGAAGCACAGCTGCTGATGTAAAAAAGGGCTTTATAAAATACATTTGATTGATCGATTGAACCTCAGCCTGTGTAGGGACAACTTTGTCTTACACTGTATAATGATATAATTAAGCAGAAAGAAAAAAAACCTGTCCCCAACGTGTCTTGCTTGCTTTCGTTGATTGTCCCGTTTCTGCCCTGCTGGTTCTAAACTTCAGAATATGTTATTATTTGGCCACAGCAACAACTTTCTAATGCCTTTATCATGGTATAAGAAAACATCGTTCCACATTTTAGCAAATGCACAGCAGTCTCTAATAATAGCCAGCGGTTGAAGCAAATAAATGCTGGGCGTTCAAAATAAGTTTAATGGTTACATTGTGTATATAAATTTAGCCTATAGTGTTAAAAAAAAATTGTACAACACTTAAAGATAATATTATTCAGTAACATAGCATATATGTCTAGAATGATGGGCTATGCCCATTGAAATAGTGATCATTCTAGTTCTGTGGTTGTACCATCCCCGGTCTCCAGATAACTCTGGTCAGACAGACGGGACTTTAGTGTAGCCTTGTGCTCTATGAAATACAATTAGGGATCGCTAGACAAAAAAATCATTCAGTCCAAAGAGCAAAACATACTGTAGAAAATACAGGGGTATGAAAGAGGTTTAACATGTACAGTACACACAGTAGAATATACACCAGTGGACAAAACATTAGGAACACCATCCTAATATTGAGTTGCAAAATCATTCTTTAACCCGTCTCCTCCCCTTCATCTACACTGATTGAAGTGGATTTAACACCTGACATCAATAAGGGATCATAGCTTTCACCTGGATTCACCTGGTCAGTCTGTCATGGAAAGAGCAGGTGTTCCTAATGTTTTGTAAACTATGTAAATGTATGTTCTAGAATACATTTGAGGAAAGAAGAGAACAGCGTCCTGATACTTACCCCATCCACTTCCCTGTGTGGGTTCAGCCGGTTGTACACTGCTTCCATAACACTGTGTCTGAGGGGTGGACACAGTGAGAGAAGTCAATACACCCTCTAGAAGTTAATTCACACAGGTGACAGATCAAATCAATCCCTCAAATCAATCCCCCTCTTACTCCTTGACATGACTAATACATTCTTTCTGTAATTCTTTTTTTTTTACTAAACCATTTACCCCAAGGAGGACATTTACACAGGAGCTAATCAGCATGTGAGTAATGACTGATGTGTAACTGGGAAGGTAGAGAGACTATAGACTAGAGACCAGACATTAGAGACTAGAGCATGGGTGGGGAAACCTTTTGGCTCAAGGGCCACATTGAGTTTTTGAAACCAAGTGATGGGCCACATAATGCAGTACCAGTCAAAAGTTTGGACACACCTAATCATTCAAGGGTTTTTCTTAATTTTTTCACATTGTAGAATAATAGTGAAGACATCAAAACTATGAAATAACACATACGGAATATATTTTATATTAGAGATTCTTAAAATAGCCACCATTTGCCTTGATGACAGCTTTGCACACTCTTGGCATTCTCTCAACCAGCTTCATGAGGTAGTCACATGGAATGAATTTCAATTAACAGGTGTGCCTTCTTAAAAGTGAATTTGTGATTTTTTTTCCCTTCTTAATGCGTTTGAGCCAATCAGTTGTGTTGTGACAAGGTAGGGGGGTATACAGAAGATAGCCCTATTTGGTAAAAGACCAAGTCCATACCTGGGGGCAGGTAGCTTAGTGGTAAAGAGCGTTGTGCCAGTAACCGAAAGGTCGCTGGTTCTAATCCCCGAGCCAACTAGGTGAAAAATCTGTCGGTGTGCCCTTGAGCAAGGCACTTAACCCTAATTGCTCCTGTAAGTTGCTCTGGATAAGAGCGTCTGCTAAATGACTTAAAATGTAAACGGCAAGAACAGCTCAAATAAGCAAAGAGAAACAACAGTCCATCATTACTTTAAGACATGAAGGTCAGTCAACACGAAACATTTAAAGAACTTTGAACGTTTTTAAGTGCAGTCGCAAAAACCATCAAGCGCTATCATGAAACTGGCTCTCATGAGGACCGCCACATGAAAGGAAGACCCAGTTACCTCTGCTGCAGATGATACGTTCATTAGAGTTACCAGCCTCAGAAATCGCAGCACAAATAAATGCTTCACAGAGTTAAAGTAACAGACACTTCAACTTAAACTGTTCACAGGAGACTGTATGAATCAGGTCTTCATGGTTGAATTTCTGCAAAGAAACCACTACTAAAGGACACCAATAATAAGAAGAGACCTGCTTAAGCCAAGAAACACGAGCAATGGACATTAGACCGGTGGAAATTTGTCCTTTGGTCTAGAGTCCAAATTTGAGATTTTTGGTTCCAACTGCCATGTCTTTGTGAGACTATCATTTGTTTTTCAACAGGACAATGACCCAACACACCTCTAGGCTGTGTAAGGGCTATTTTACCAAGAAGCAGAGAGATGGAGTGCTGCATCAGATGACCTGGCCTCCACAATCCCCTGACCTCAAACCAATTGAGATGGTTTGGGATGAGTCGGACGGCCGAGTGAAGGAAAAGCAGTCACCAAGTGCTCAGCATATGTGGGAACTCCTTCAAGACTGTTGGAAAAGCATTCCAGGTGAAGCTGGTTGAGAGAATGCCAAGAGTGTGCAAAGCTGTCATCAAGGCAAAGGGTGGCTATTTGAAGAATCTCAAATATATTTAGATTTGTTTAACACTTTTTTGGTTACTACATGATTCCATGTGTTATTTCAAAGTTGATGTCTTCACTATTAATCTACAATGTAGAAAATAGTAACAAATAAAGAAAAACCCTTGAATGAGTAGGTGTCCAAACTTGACAGGTACTGTACATGCGTGATAAAACATGTGAAGCCTTTATTGATTTTCACATTGACACGCAACTACTAGTGTACTGTAGGTGTACATATGCTTGCAGAACAATTCTACCCTTGTACATTCTCTACCCTTGTTTTTTGTGAACACATTTTTCACAAAATTGATATAATTTATAACATGACAGACATTCAAACACACAGATCCTGCAACTCCACCCTTGTAAAGTACAATCAAACCTACAGTCACAATATGCAAACTTAAAAATAGATATATATTATATGACTGGAGATGCAAAATGTAACAGCAGATGTGTAAAAAAAAAATGTTCTAAAGTTTGAGTGAAACACATGGTAAGAGCATCCGTTTCAATTGGAATTGTCTGTTTTTGAAGCATATTATGGAACAATTCTCATCTCCATTGTGAGCCATATTTACAGTTATCCAATCACCTCAGCCCAAATCTCACTGACTAGTTATTACCTGTATCCAAGTGCATTGCTGGATAATTCTCACTGCATAACCATCACCATGAAAAAGCATCATCCTAGTCGACCCCAGTCACTGTTATTACATTGATATTTTAGTCATTTAGCAGACGCTCTTATCCAGAGCGACTTAGTTAGTGAGTGCATACATTTTCATACTGGCTCCCCGTGGGAATCGAACCCACAACCCTGGCATTGCAAACGCCATGCTCTACCAACTGAGCTACACAGTTATTCAAGTCTTAATGTGAACCGGCTGCTCATTTGTCTGGAGAACAACATAAGTTTGGCCTTGAATGCTTTCATGTTGGAATACAGTTAATGCACAAAAAAACACATCTCCCTGCAGTTTCACATTTAGATCGTTCAGATGCCCCAATACAGTGGGGGGGAAAAGTATTTAGTCAGCCACCAATTGTGCAAGTTCTCCCACTTAAAAAGATGAGAGGCCTGTAATTTTCATCACAGGCAAACGTCAACTATGACAGACAAAATTAGGAAATAAAGTCCAGAAAATCACATTGTAGGATTTTTTATGAATTTATTTGCAAATTATGGTGGAAAAGAAGTATTTGGTCAATAACAAAAGTTTCTCAATACTTTGTTATATACCCTTTGTTGGCAATGACACAGGTCAAACGTTTTCTGTAAGTCTTCACAAGGTTTTCACACACTGTTGCTGGTATTTTGGCCCATTCCTCCATGCAGATCTCCTCTAGAGCAGTGATGTTTTGGGGCTGTCGCTGGGCAACACGGACTTTCAACTCCCTCCAAAGATTTTCTATGGGGTTGAGATCTGGAGACTGGCTAGGCCACTCCAGGACCTTGAAATGCTTCTTACGAAGCCACTCCTTCGTTGCCCGTGCGGTGTGTTTGGGATCATTGTCATGCTGAAAGACCCAGCCACGTTTCATCTTCAATGCCCTTGCTGATGGAAGGAGGTTTTCACTCAAAATCTCACGATACATGGCCCCATTCATTCTTTCCTTTACACGGATCAGTCGTCCTGGTCCCTTTGCAGAAAAACAGCCCCAAAGCATGATGTTTCCACCCCCATGCTTCACAGTAGGTATGGTGTTCTTTGGATGCAACTCAGCATTCTTTGTCCTCCAAACACGACGAGTGTTCTATTTTGGTTTCATCTGACCATATGACATTCTCCCAATCCTCTTCTGGATCATCCAAATGCACTCTAGCAAACTTCAGACGGGCCTGGACATGTACTCGCTTAAGCAGGGGGACACGTCTGGCACTGCAGGATTTGAGTCCCTGGCGGCGTAGTGTGTTACTGATGGTAGGCTTTGTTACTTTGGTCCCAGCTCTCTGCAGGTCATTCACTAGGTCCCCCCGTGTGGTTCTGGGATTTTTGCTCACCGTTCTTGTGATCATTTTGACCCCACGGGGTGAGATCTTGCGTGGAGCCCCAGATCGAGGGAGATTATCAGTGGTCTTGTATGTCTTCCATTTCCTAATAATTGCTCCCACAGTTGATTTCTTCAAACCAAGCTGCTTACCTATTGCAGATTCAGTCTTCCCAGCCTGGTGCACGTCTACAATTTTGTTTCTGGTGTCCTTTGACAGCTCTTTGGTCTTGGCCGTAGTGGAGTTTGGAGTGTGACTGTTTGAGGTTGTGGACAGGTGTCTTTTATACTGATAACAAGTTCAAACAGGTGCCATTAATACAGGTAACGAGTGGAGGACAGAGGAGCCTCTTAAAGAAGGAGTTACAGGTCTGTGAGAGCCAGAAATCTTGCTTGTTTGTAGGTGACCAAATACTTATTTTCCACCATAATTTGCAAATAAATTCATTAAAAATCCTACAATGTGATTTTCTGGATTTCTTTTTCTCAATTTGTCTGTCATAGTTGACGTGTACATATGATGAAAATTACAGGCCTCTCTCATCTTTTTAAGTGGGAGAACTTGCACAATTGGTGGCTGACTAAATACTTTTTTCCCCCCACTGTATGTCCACACCGAAAACAAAGTCGCCCAGCCAGTCTGTCTTTCACCTCGGAGAAGTCGTCGGCTTTACCAACCGTATCGAGGAACATACCCATCTCCCCTCTCAGTTCCCACACACAGCGAAATACTTTTCCCAGGCTTAGCCAGCATCCTGGTGCTCTGCCTCTGTGTCATTGAGCAGCTGAATGAACTGACGATGGTTAAGCCCCCTTGCCCGTATAAAGTTGACAAGTTTTACAACCACTTTGACAACATTTTCCAACACACTTTCAGCATGCTTGCTGGAAAAATGACGATTGAGATTATATTCCTTAAAAACGGCAACACTTTCTTGTCCAATATTAGCAAAAAAGTATTTTGCTGTCCATTCTCCTTTAAACACACGACATTCAGAGTCCACTTTCCTCATTTTCGCAGCACTCACTTTTCATGTCAAAGGTCATCAAGCAATGAAGTGGCTATGATGACTGAGCGCATTCTGAATCTGACTGTAGGCCCAAATACAGAGAGCGCTGCCAGGCTACAGCGCCATCTATTGGAGGTTGTTTGTTTATCATGGAATGAGTAATTTTAGAACAAAAATCGTAAAATAAATGTATTGCGGGCCGGATTGAAGTACTTTGTCCCCCCCCCCCCAATTGTGAAACATTAATACAAATAAATCTGCCAATTAAACTATTGTATTGTTTTTTAATGTTTGTGTGTGAGGAAGACGATTAGTGATTAAGTCAGTAGCTTAACCTAGCCTGTTAATGTTAGCTAGCTACTAGCGGAAATAATTTCTGCTAAAAGTAAGATAGAGATTAGCATCCAAATGTCTAAGAGACAAAAACTATCAGGAAGCAAATATATTTTTTAAACGAACGAGAAAAGAGGCAGAATCTCTAAACCAAAGAGATTCAACCACCGAGGACAGGCCGTTCATTCGCCCAGACGGACGAACCCCCGTTCAATGGTTCTAGCAGCGAAGAGGGCGAACCGGAGGAGTCCGAGACATCCACTTCCACCGATGACGACAGCTCTCTGGGTGGACAAGAACAGTTGGTTGCATCAGGCCTAGCCACACCTCCAAACAATGCCAGAAGGGACCCTACTATCTAGGACCCGGACTCAGATTCGTCGCTCCACGTCCCCGATGACAGTGGTGGTGCTGATGCTGAAGGATATCAATCAGAGGGCCTTTTTTCGGCCATGCAGCGCGCACATGCTGAACCTGGTTCTCTCTGATGCAGCATCATGTTGCTTGGAGTTTTTAACACCATCCAAGAGATTTATACATTTTTATGTTGCGGCTGAGTTTTTAACACCATCCAAGAGATTTATACATTTTTATCCGGATCCACACATCGCTGGGACGTGCTGAAAGAGAGAGTGAAATCCCTCAGGCACCACGAGATGGGAGAGCTGGGTGGAGGCTATGAAACCTGTGCGTTACAAAATCAACCTCCAAGAAGCAGTGCATGGTTTTGCTGCCAGGAAGGCCAGGCGAGTCAACTTGTCTTTGAAAAGGTAAGCGTTGATCATAAACTCGCATTAATTCTATCACCAAGTAATTTGTAAGATTACTCAATTATCCATCACCTGTTTACTCTGTAATTTTTAGACTTAGACTACATCCTAATCTCTCTCTCTGATTATTTGATTTCAGGACCATGGACAGCTACCGAGAGAAAACATCGCTGACTGCAATGCAGCACCACAGCAGAGGACAGAGGCCACTCTCGGCGGGCCACGAAATGAAGAAATGCGGAAACTGATGTTCGACAATAAAATTCGATATGTAAATAAACGAAATTCGTTAAGGCTGGGTCATTGACAGAAAGCTTATTTTACACTGCTCCAGCGAAACAATCCCCGCCATGCATTTATGAAAGCACTTGTTTCCAAAACTCAAATTATCTCACTCTTTTTACAGTTCTACAGGAATATTAAATGATATGTTAAATAAAAAAGTGTTATTTTTATGGTAACAATTGTGGGGTCGTGCAATGTGTGATAACAGGTGTCATATTATTAGTAAGAAACTCTGTTTCCTACTATAGACAGCTGGCTGCATAGTTATAGCAACATTGTAACTCTCTGATGCAGGGGTTAAAGTAAAATTCTTTTTTGCACGGTAAGGGACCTCCTATATGTGCACGAGCACCAAAATGTTTTATGGGCCTAATCATAGAACTGCAGCCTATTTCTTCCTATTCAAAAACGTGGTAGGCCTACCTGTTTGACAAACACAATTATGCTATCCATAGATGCCAAATCCTCCAATACTGTCGAATGCACTCCTTAAATACCTCCGTGTCTGGGAAGGGCTTGGTGTGTTGGGGTGTTTGGGCTCGAATTGAGTGAGGGTATCCCATACCCTTTGTTAAAGAAAAGGGCAAAAGGGATACCTATTGTTATCTTTATATTTAGAAATAAATACATAAAAAGTATCCAGATTATATAAAGCGTTCTATAACAATGCTTAACTCCGTGATGCCTTACGGTAGAAACAAGCTTTAAAATACACGAAAGATGCATATGGGGACATATTGACTCCTCTCTATGGCATTCTGAAGCTGAGCTGCAGCCTATAATATTCAAGGAGACAAACAAATGTACTTTGCTATTCTGTCCCTATTAATTGAGCTTTTCACTTTCTGAGAAGAGAAGATGTATGATTAAACCCAGGCGGCTTTTAGGGAAGCACTTCTGTTGTTGGGTTATGCAATGGAGGAGTAGCCAGCAGTTGAAGCTTACAATTTTCTGCTTCGATAGAGCGTCTGTCTGGGTGGAAAGGTACATTTTGAAAGTGCCATGCTTAGATTCATAAGGATGTCTAAGTGCCATGCTTAGATTCATAAGGATGTCTAAGATTATATATTATATTATATTAAATGATATGCAAACAGCTGTTGCAAACAAGACACTGGTTTGACATGGGAGAAATATGGTAAGAATGTTTATTTCTCTGTCCATTCTTCCCTGAAATTTCTATTTCATTATCCACCTTCTTTAGAGACTGTTTCAGCCCAACATATTATTTTGATTGCAAGCAGTTTTTCCCCAATCAACGCACACAGAACTATAAATAAACAAATTTAATAGAGACATTGGTGATTTTATCAATGTAATCAGATTGAAAATATTAGGCTGTGTTATTGACATTGTACTGATTATTTAGCCTACTATTTGTAGCATAGGCAGATGGATTGGGCTGCTATTATGTTCTGTTCCTCCGATTTTTAGCGGAGAAAAAAATTGGCCAAGGCCAAACCTACTGCCGACCTCTGCTTACATAGTTTAGCGAGGATAGGAGGGGGGCGGCAGTTTTTTTTGTCTTGCCTAGGGCGGCAGAACTTCCAGGGCCGGCCCTGAAGTGGTCAATACACCTGGGTAAAATAAAGTTGTGTTTTGGAGGAAGCAGACGAAGAGCTAGGAGAAACAGATTGGTGAAGGGGGAGAGAGCTTGATAGTGGGGTAATTACTGCTGCTAGCTAACTTTTGATGTAAACAATGTGGCCGTCAAACATTGGACTCGTATGCTAGCTACATTTAATTTAGTTATATTGTTGGCTGTCGTGAGAGAAATTCATCTATCTAGAACAACTTACGAGGTAAACTGATTTTACACTACCTTCACATCACACTAGCTGTGTGGTTATTTGCTGTGCTAACCAAATGTAGCCAACACCATCAGAGCAAATGGATAATAAACATAATAAATCGTGAAATAAACTTTGTCTGATGATTTTGTTTAGTGGATATGGTAGCAAGTTCAGTTTTCTGGTTGGATCAAGAAACACGAACATGTTATTTTTTGCAAGCCAACTAACTTGCAGCGCTGGATGTTTACTGGGGAACCTCTTGGTTGCGTGTGCATATAGAATGTGTTATTGTTTTGACAGTTGAAAAGGTCTATAGACTAGACTAAACACTAGACTATTGACTAGAGATTAGACACTATAGAGTAGACAGTAGAGGGAGGGGCAGGGCTCTTACTTGCTGGCGAGGCCTCCCCCTGGTGGCAGGTTGGGGATGCTCTCTGAGGACAGGTTTCTCATGACCGTCACCAGGTCTGGAATACCATCCTCTCCCGCCTTCTCTATGATCTCTGAGAGGGGGAGAGAGACAGAGAGGGGGAGAGAGACAGAGAGGGGGAGAGAGAGAGAGAGAGAGAGAGGTGGAGACAGAGGGAGACAGAGAGAGAGAGGGAGACAGAGAGAGAGAGGTGGAGACAGAGGGAGAGAGAGAGAGAGAGACAGAGGGAGAGAGAGAGAGAGAGAGAGAGAGAGAGAGAGAGAGAGAGTGGAGACAGAGAGAGAGAGGTGGAGACAGAGGGAGAGAGAGGTGGAGACAGATGGAGAGAGAGGTGGAGACAGAGAGAGACAGAGAGAGGTGGAGACAGAGAGAGACAGAGAGAGGTGGAGACAGAGAGAGACAGAGAGAGACAGAGAGAGGTGGAGACAGAGAGAGACAGAGAGAGGTGGAGACAGAGGGAGGGAGAGAGAGAGCGAGGTGGAGACAGAGGGAGGGAGAGAGAGAGCGAGGTAGAGAGAGAGAGAGAGAGAGAGACAGAGAGACAGAGAGAGAGAGAGACAGAGAGAGAGAGAGAGAAAGGTGGAGACAGAGGGAGAGAGAGAGAGAGGTGGAGACAGAGAGAGGTGGGGAGACAGAGAGACAGAGAGGTGGAGACAGAGACAGAGAGAGAGGGGTGGACAGAGGGCGACAGTAGGGTGGAGACAGAGGCGTGGAGAGAGAGAGGGGTGGAGACAGAGGGAGAGAGAGAGAGGTGGAGACAGAGGGAGAGAGAGAGAGGTGGAGACAGGGAGAGAGAGAGAGAGAGAGAGGTGGAAACAGAGGGAGAGGGAGAGAGAGGTGGAGACAAAGAGAGAGAGGAGGTGGAGACAGAGGGAGAGAGAGAGAGAGAGAGGGTGGAGACAGAGAGAGAGAGAGAGGTGGAGACAGGGGGAGAGAGGTGGAGACAGGGGAGAGAGGTGGAGACAGGGGAGAGAGGTGGAGACAGGGGAGAGAGGTGGAGACAGGGGGAGAGAGAGAGGTGGAGACAGGGAGAGAGAGAGGTGGAGACAGGGAGAGAGAGAGGTGGTGACAGGGAGAGAGAGAGGTGGAGACAGGGAGAGAGAGAGAGGTGGAGACAGAGAGAGAGAGGTGGAGACAGAGAGAGAGAGGTGGAGACAGAGAGAGAGAGAGAGGTGGAGACAGAGGGGAGAAAGAGAGAGAGGTGGAGACATATGAGAGAGAGAGAGAGGGAGGTGGAGAAAAAGAGAGAGAGAGAGAGGTGGAGACAAAAGAGAGAGGTGGAGACAGAGGGAGAGAGGTGGAGACAGGGAGAGAGAGAGAGGTGGAGACAGAGAGAGAGAGGTGGAGACAGATGAGAGAGAGAGAGAGGTGGAGACAGATGAGAGAGAGAGAGAGGTGGAGACAGATGAGAGAGAGAGAGGTGGAGACAGATGAGAGAGAGAGAGAGAGAGGTGGAGACAGATGAGAGAGAGAGAGGTGGAGACAGATGAGAGAGAGAGAGAGAGAGAGAGAGAGAGAGAGTGGAGACAGATGAGAGAGAGAGAGAGAGGTGGAGACAGAGGGAGAGAGAGAGGTGGAGTCAGAGGGAGAGAGAGAGGTGGA
Organism: Coregonus clupeaformis; assembly: GCF_020615455.1. NCBI lineage: Eukaryota > Metazoa > Chordata > Actinopteri > Salmoniformes > Salmonidae > Coregonus > Coregonus clupeaformis. Next base: position 20,054,993 of record NC_059192.1, on the reverse strand, counting down.
GACAGAGGGAGAGAGAGAGGTGGAGACAGAGGGAGAGAGAGGTGGAGACACAGAGAGAGAGAGAGAGAGAGAGAGGTGGAGACAGAGGGGAGAAAGAGAGAGAGGTGGAGACAGATAGGAAAGAGAGAGAGAGTGGAGACAGAGGAGAGAGAGGTGGAGACAGAGGAGAGAGAGGTGGAGACAGAGGAGAGAGAGAAGGAGACAGAGGAGAGAGAGAGAGAGGTGGAGACAGAGGAGAGAGAGAGAAAGAGAGAGAGGTGGAGACAGAGAGAGAGAGAGAGGGGTGGAGAAAGAGAAAGAGAGAGGTGAGACAGAGAAAGAGAGGTGGAGACAGAGGGAGGGAGAGAGAGGTGGAGACAGAGGGGAGAGAGAGAGGGGTGGAGACAGAGGAGAGAGAGGTGGAGACAGAGGAGAGAGAGAGAGAGAGAGAGAGAGGTGGAGACAGAGGAGAGAGAGAGAGAGAGAAAGGTGGAGCAGAGAGAAAGGTGGAGACAGAGGGAGAGAGAGAGAGAAAGGTGGAGCAGAGAGAAAGGTGGAGACAGAGGGAGAGAGAGAGGTGGAGACAGAGGGAGAGAGAGAGAGAGAGGTGGAGACAGAGGAGAGAGAGAGAGGTGGAGACAGAGAGAGAGGGGTGGAGACAGAGAAAGAGAGAGGTGGAGACAGAGGGAGAGAGAGAGAGGTGGAGACAGAGGGAGAGAGAGAGGTGGAGAGAGAGAGGTGGAGACAGAGGGAGAGAGAGAGAGGTGGAGACAGAGGAAGAGAGGTGGAGACAGAGGGAGAGAGAGAGAGAGAGGTGGAGACAGAGGGAGAGCGAGAGAGGTGGAGACAGGGAGAGAGAGAAAGAGGTGGAGACAGGGAGAGAGAGAGGTGGAGACAGGGAGAGAGAGTTGGAGACAGAGGGAGAGGTGGAGACAGAGTGGAGACAGAGAGAGAAAGAGGTGGAGACAGAGGGAGACAGAAGGGTGGAGACAGAGAGAGACAGAAGGGGATGAGAATTGATGGGATTAATTCAAAGGTTAAATGTTGCTACATAAAACCACAACTGCTGTGAGACAAGTGAGTCTGGGAAAATGTTCAGTGTGCACGTGTTAGGGGTGGGCGATATGAACAAAAATTCATATCACAATATTTTCCACTGTCCTGACGATAACGATAGAATATCATGATATACTGTAAAAAAAAATTTTTTACATTTTATGAGCCCTTCAAAGTTAATAAATGACTAAATATTGCTTTTAACCTTATAGAAACAGAAAGGGGGCATTGCACATTTTTTAAAAGTATTATTTGTTTTACTTCTGTGGTAAACCTGTGCAAACAAAGGTATATGAGTTAAATAAATATGAAGTAACATTTTCTAAAAAAAATATTGAAAGTACTCAGGATGTAAACTTTTTCCTGCCAAATATAAGAAGTGCAGTCTTTTTTCAGCATAACAACAGTCATTATGAATTTAAGTTGTAAACCTTTTCAAATTAACTTCAAGCATTAACCAGACAGTCTGTGTTTCTCAGTTCAGCATGTAACAATTCACTGCCTCCCTCTTCACAAGTCCCGTGCCAGGAACACCAGCCTATTGACAGTTTCTGGCTTCAAAGTTGCCCTGTTGCCATGTGTCTCTCAGAGGGTGAACTTGTGGCAGGGATGCATAAGTATTTCTTTGTCAGACAACTCAATTGTGGGAAGTTGGATGCGTGAACTTGCCACCACTCCAAAGGATCAGCCTCACTGTCTGCTGCCATCATCAGAGTGTAACTGTCCAGCTCTTGCTCGATGACCTGTCTCTGGGTTCTTAAGGCAGGTGCACTACTGGTTTTCTTAAAGAAGCTCCCAAGGCTCTTCTTGGACTTCTTTGCTGATTGTGGAGCAGTGGCAGCTTATTTTTCTCTCTCATTCTGGTCCTCTTCAAAAGAGAAGTCTCCCACGGCTGTGTTCCCTACCAGGAGGGCTTCTGTCTCAGAGGCAGCTCTCACCTTCACCTCCACCTCCACCAGCTTCTCAGCGGTCATGTAGGTGGTCTTGAACCTTGGGTCCAGAAAGGTAGCCATGGTGAGCAGCTCATCTGTTTCAGGGTCGGTGTATTTCTCATTCAAGTAATTGAGGACCTTCATCTTAATCTCTCCGGTCAGTTTGGCTTCGCCTTCATTTGATTTCAGAACATCCGTCTTGAACAAATGGAGGACCGGCTTCAGATAGGAAACACTCACGTATGTCTCTCCTGACAGGGCATCTGTGAAATCCTGGAGGGGCTTAAGTGCTGTCGTGATCGATTCAAAGACCTCAATGTCTTGTCAGGAGGGTGCAAGGTGCCGTGTTTTTTTGTCTGCTGCCAGGACTTGTGTGATGGCCTTTTCCTGCTCCAGGACTCTTTCCATCATCTGCAGTCGAGATCCCCACCTTGTCGGGGATTCCGTGATGAGCTTGTGGAGGGGCAGGCTCAGTTTATCCTGTGCACTTGTCAGGGCACAGGATAACAGGATATCCTGTGCTGACCACTTTCTTGCACACTCATGTGGCCCGGGAAACCCGAGGTTCGTTTTGGACACTCCTCTCTGAAAAATAAAAACGTGAAAAAGAATTACATATGAATCACAATTATTCAATAGAAATAACATCGCATCTGCTGTAATTACAACAATTTACTGCATGGACACGATTACACATTTAATCCATCTACAGATTTACAAACAACTGTTGATTAAGAGAGCTATGTTGCTTTAGAAAACGGGATCATTTATTGGAGTAGGCTATTTATTATTGAAAGAGAGAGGATAGATTCATATATTGAAACCATAGGCTAATGTATCAATTATAAATAAAAGCAATGTAATCCATGTAATGTTCGGATATTGCACACATTTACAAATATTCTAGATTTGCATAGCTGTATATATCCGGCTTAACGTATAAGAAGGATCAGGCAGTGTAGTCAGCTCTAACTTTAAACAGAGGAGATAAGGAATAGAACAGTTATTCTGCATTTTATGTTGTTTTTAAGTGAGGTTATTTTTCTACCTAGCTCTCTGTGTTTTGGACGTTGAAACTTACCAATAGCAATGTGTAGCCTGTGTCCGAAAGACCCTAGTCTTGTCCATTTGTTCTGCTCCAATGCTTTGACCATGTTCGATCCGCTGTCGGTAGTCATACATACTTGACGCAACTCTTTCAAGCCGCAGGATGAAAGTGCCTCCCTCAGCCCAGCTGCAATTATTTATCCGGTGTGGTCATCTGGGAAATAAGAGGTCTGAAGGGATTTGCTTTGCAGCTTCCAGTTGTCGTCAACGTAATGAATCGTGAGGCTAATGTATGGCTGTGGTCCGGCTTGACCATAAGTCGGCAGTGGTAGAGAAGAATGCAGCGTTACGGATTTCGTTGGCAACTCTGTCCCGACATTCTGTGTAGAGTTCTGGCAGACATGTTTTGCTGAAGTATTTACGGCTCGGAATCTCGTATCTTGGGTCTAGAGTTCGAATCAACTTTCTGAAACAGTCTTTCTCCACAGTTTGAATTGGTTCCATGTCTTTCGCTATGTGATACGTAATTGTTATCTCATTCCACTTCGTTATCTCATTCCACTTCTTGCTCTTCTTGTCATAGGGAGCACCACTAACGAATGATGCCTTGGGTGATAGCTGAGTGCGGGTCTGGCTTGAAGATGTCTTGAAAGTACTCAGGCTGCTTCGGGGGTTTGTTGCACGCATTCAGGTAGACTCTTCATATTTCGCACACATGCTGGGTTTTCAGGTGGTGAAAAAGATTGCTGGTGTTTCCACCTTTGGCTAGCACAATGCGTCAACACAATTTACACAGTACTGTTTGTTGGTCGAGGTCGGATTTCTTAAAGCCAAACCAGTTCCAAACAGAGGCCCCCATTTTTCGAACCAATTCTTCGTCGTCCTGCAAATCATCCTCAATAGTGTTATTTTACTTGTCTTCAGTCATCCTCAATGCTTGATTTTCTGACACTTTTGCTAACAAAAGGAGTTTACTTCACTTTTTTCCATACATTCATTTATCATGATCAAATCAAATTTAATTTTTTCACATACACATGTTTAGCAGATGTTATTGCGGGTGTAGCGAAATGCTTGTGCTTCTAGCTCTGACAGTGCAGTAATATCTAACAAGTAATATCTAACAATTTCACAACATATACCCAATACACACAACTCTAGTAAGGAATGGAATTTATGAATATATTCATATATGGACAAGCAATGACAGAGCGGCATGGCCTAAGATACAGTAGAATATTATAGAATAGAATACAGTATATACATATGAGATGAGTAGTGCAAGACATGTAAACATTATTAAAGTGATTAGTGTTCCATTTCTTAAAGTGGCCAGTGATTTCAAAAGGCAGCAGCAGCCTCTATTGTGCTAGTGATGGCTATTTAACAGTCTGATGGCCTTGAGATAGAAGCTGTTTTTAATTCTCTCGGTCCCAGCTTTGATGCACCTGTACTGACCTCGCCTTCTGAATGATAGCGGGATGTACAGGCAGTGGCTCGGGTAGTTGAAGTCCTGATGATTTTTATGGCCTTCCTGTGACATCGGGTGCTGTAGGTGTCTAGGAGGGCGGGTAGCTTGCCCCCGGTAATGCATTCGACAGACAGCACCACCCTCTGGAGAGCAATACGGTTGCGGGCGGTGCAGTTGCCATACCAGGCGGTGATACAGCCGGACAGGATGCTCTCAATTGTGCAGCTGTAAACGTTCGTGAGGTTTTTAGGTGCCAAGCCAAATTTCTTCAGCCTCCTGAGGTTGAAGAGGCTTCGTTGCGCCTTCTTCACCACACTGTCTGCGTGGGTGGACCATTTTAGTTTGTCAGTGATGTGTACGCCAAGGAACTTGAAGCTTTCCACCTTCTCCACTGCAGTCCCGTCAATGTGGATAAGGGGGTGCACCCTCTGCTCTTTCCTGAAGTCCACGATCATCTCCTTTGTTTTGTTGATGTTGAGTGAGAGGTTATTTTCCTGGCACCACACTCCCAGAGCCCTCATCTCCTCCCTGTAGGCGGTCTCGTCATTGTTGGTAATCAAGCCTACTACTGTTGTGTCGTCTGCAAACTTGATGATTGAGTTTGCGTGGTTGGCCACGCAGTCATGGGTGAACAGGGAGTACAGGAGGGGGCTGAGCACGCACCCTTATGGGGCCCCAGTGTTGAGGATCAGCATGTTGTTGATGTTGTTTCCTACCTTCACCACCTTGGGGCAGCCCGTCAGGAAGTCCAGGACGCAGTTACACAGGGCGGGGTTCAGACCCAGGGCCTCAAGCTTAATGATGAGCTTGGAGGGTACTATGGTGTTGAATGCTGAGCTATAGTCAATGAACAGCATTCTTACATAGGTATTCCTCTTGTCCAGATGGGATAGGGCAGTGTGCAGTGTGATGGCAATTGCATCGTCTGTGGATCTATTGGGGGCAGTAAGCAAATTGAAGTGGGTCTAGAGTGACAGGTAAGGTAGAGGTGATATGATCCTTGACTAGTCTCTCAAAGCACTTCATAATGACAGAGGGGAGTGCTACAGGGAGATAGTCATTTAGTTCAGTTACCTTTGCTTTCTTGGGTACAGGAACAATGGTGGCCATCTTGAATTGAATATGTCCGTAAACACACCAGCTAGCTGGTCTGCGCATGCTCTGAGAACGCGGCTAGGGATGCCGTCTGGGCCGGCAGCCTTGCGGGGGTTAACATGCTTAAATGTCTTACTCACGTCAACCACGGAGAAGGAGAGGCCACAGTCCTTGGTAGTGGGCCTTGTCGGTGGCACTGTGTTATCCTCAAAGCGGGTGGAGAAGGTGTTTAGCTTGTCTGGAAGCGAGACGTCGGCGATGTGGCTGGTTTTCCTTTTGTAGTCTGTGATTGTCTGTAGACGCTGCCACATACGTCTCGTGTCTGAGCCTTTGAATTGCGACTCCACTTTGTCTCTATACTGATGTTTTACCAGCAAAATCCATATCATGGCACAACGTCATACCGGTATTCACATTCATACCGGTATACCGCTCACCCAATACATTATCAATTACAAATCTTAGAATCAACTACTAAAGACTACCAGAACCCACTGGATTCTCCAATTACATTGAATGAACTACAGGACAAAATACAAACCCTCCAACCCAAAAAGGCCTGTGGTGTTTATGGTATCCTACATGGAATGATAAAATATACAGACCACAAATTCCAATTGGCTATACTTAAAATCATCCTTAGCTCTGGCATCTTACCCAATATTTGTAACCAAGGACTGATAACCCCAATCCACAAAAGTGGAGACAAATTTGACCCCAACAGCAACCTTGGGAAAATCCTCTGCATTATCATTAACAGCAGACTTGTACACTTCTTCAGTGAAAACAATGTACTGAGCAAATGTCAAATTGGCTTTTAACAGATTACCGTACGACAGACCACATATTCACCCTGCACACCCTAATTGACAAACAAACAAACCAACACAAAGGAAAAGTCTTCTCATGCTATGTTGACTTTAAAAAAGCATTTGACTCAATTTGGCATGAGGGTACGACATTATAAAATCCACACACAAGTGTGCAGTTAAAATGGGCAAAAAACACACACATTTATTTCCACAGGGCCGTGAGGTGAGACAGGGATGCAGCTTAAGCCCCACCCTCTTCAACACACACACATATATATATATATACCTATCTCAGCGAGAGCACTAGAACAGTCTGCAGCACCCGGCCTCACCCTACTAGAATCTGAAGTCAAATGTCTACTGTTTGCTGATGATCTGGTGCTTCTGTCCCTAACCAAGGAGGGCCTACAGCAGCACCTAGATCTTCTGCACAGATTCTGTCAGACCTGGGCCCTGACAGTAAATCTCAATAAGACAAAAATAATGGTGTTCCAAAAAAGGTCCAGTTGCCAGGACCACAAATACAAATTCCATCTAGACACCGTTGCCCTAGAGCACACAAAAAAACTATACATACCTCGGCCTAAACATCAGCAGCACAGGTAACTTCCACAAAGCTGTGAATGATCTGAGAGACAAGGCAAGAAGGGCCTTCTATGCATTCAAAAGGAACATAACATTTTACATACCAATTAGGATCTGGCTAAAAATACTTGAATCAGTTATAGAACCCATTGCCCTTTATGGTTGTGAGGTCTGGCGTCCGGTCACCAACCAATAATTCACAAAATGGGACAAACACCAAATTGAGACTCTGTGTACAATGAAAAACACAAAATAATGCATCCAGAGCAGAATTAGGCCGATACCCGCTAATGATCAAAATCCCGAAAAGAGACGTTAAATTCTACAACCACCTAAAAGGAAGCGATTCCCAAACCTTCCAAAACAAAGCCATCACCTACAGAGAGATTAACCTGGAGAAGAGACCCCTAAGCAAGCTGGTCCTGGGGCTCTGTTCACAAACACAAACAGACCCCACAGAGCACCAGCACAGCAACACAATTAGACCCAACCAAATCATGAGAAAACAAAGAGAATTACTTGACACATTGGAAAGAATTAACAGAAAAACAGATCAAACTAGAATGCCATTTGGCCCTAAACAGAGAGTACACAGTGGCAGAATATCTGACCACTGTTACTGACCCAAAATTAAGGAAAGCTTTGACTATGTACAGACTCAGTGAGCATAGCCTTGCTATTGAGAAAGGCCGCCGTAGGCAGACCTGGCTCTCAAGAGAAGACAGGCTATGTGCACACTGCCCACAAAATGAGGTGGAAACTGAGCTGCACTTCCTAACCTCCTGCCAAATGTATGACCATATTAGAGACACATATTTACCTCAGATTACAGAGATCCACAAAGAATTCGAAAACAAATCCAATTTTGATAAACTCCCATATCTATTGAGTGAAATACCACACAGTGTGCCATCACAGCAGCAAGATTTGTGACCTGTTGCCACAAGAAAAGGGCAACCAGTGAAGAACAAAGACCATTGTAAATACAACCCATATTTATGTTTATTTATTTTCCCTTTTGTACTTGAACTATTTGCACATCGTTACAACACTGTATATAGACATAATATGACATTTGACATTTTTCTATTATTTTGGAACTTGTGTGAGTGTAATATTTACTGTTCACTTTTTATTGTTTATTTCACTTCTGTTTATCCATTTCATTTGCTTTGGCAATGTAACCATATGATTCCCATGACAATAAAGCCCTTTGAATTGAAATTCAATTGAGAGAGAGAGTGCGAGAGAGAATCTGAAACAGGGTAAAGAGGCGGAATGTGACAGAGACAGGAGGAGAAGGGAGACAGAGACTGTTGGAAGAGAAGCAGAGGGTGAAGAAGGAGAGGAAGAGGAAGAATGTGGGTCAGGACATGAATGTGCTTCAGTGGGAGTTGATAGGCCAGCTGGAGCTCTAGCAAACACCAGTCAGGCAGTCAGTCAGGCAGCCTACCGGTCTGTGTCTGGGTACTAGGTGGGGTATACCCAGCTGTTTAGAAAGTGTGATGGATTGGAGGGGTGTCCCAGAAGGGAGTGTAATACATTTAGACTGGGGCTGTGCTCCATCAGCGGGAGGGAATGAATGCACACTTGGAGAGAAGGGTACTAGAGAATGGGACTGCAGCCTGGATGAAGACAACAGGATGGAGGGGAAGAGTCATGTGTACAGTCATTCTCACCTTCCACACGAGACTCCAGGAACATATCCAGCTCTGTATCTTTCTTCACCGCCTCCTCTGACACTTTAGGGCAGTTTGGCAAACACACCAACACAACACTCATGTTATCCCGACTTCCCTGTAGCGGAGGGGGGAGAGAGGGATGAAGAGAGTCATTACATGTGTTAACTCTGACCCTAAAGTAAGAAAGAGAGCTTCCTTTATAACTGCACCAAACACGCACCTCCATCCTTAACATTTCTACATGCTAAAACACACACACACAGACTAGCAGTCTTGCCTCACTGTACCTTGTGCAGGCAGGTGTCCAGCACCTGGTTGCAGACCTTCTCCAGGTCCTGAGACACCTCCAGACGGGACTTGACAAACTCGCACAGCTCCTCGTTGCTCATCACGTCCCAGATACCGTCGCAGGCCAGCACCACAAACTCATCCTCCGGGGACCTCTCGATCTCAAACACCTCGGGTTCTGGGGACACCAGCTGCTCCGTGGCGCCCTTCCCATCCACACACTTGTAGTCGTAGTCTCCCAGGGCCCGGGACACGGCCAGGGAACCATTCACCCTCTGAATCATTACCGAGCCACCTGCGTTCTGGATCCTCTCCTTCTCCCGTGGGTTGCAGGGCTTGTGGTCCAGCGTGGAGAAGCAGACGTGTGTGTTGCGGTAGAGCACGGCCCGTGAGTCACCACAGTTGATGAAGTAGAGGTGCTCTGGCGAGAGCAGCACGGCCACGGCCGTCGAGCCACTGCGGTCCATGCCATTACGCAGGTCAGAGAAGTTCCTCATGTGCTCGTCGATCTTCAGGAAGCCGGTGCGGATTCCCGTCTTGACCGTCTCCACAGCGGGGGCTGGGGTGACACCCTCAGGGCCCGGGGGACCCATGCTGTGGGTGATGATGTGCCCCAGCAGGTGTTTAGAGGCGTAGTTAGCCACGCGGGAGCCGGCGTGGCCGTCGTAGACAGCGAAGAAGGACCAGTCATGCAGGCCCTGGGGTAGACCCACCGTGGCAGTGTGGGCGTCCTCCATCTCCACCCGCCAGCCCTGCATGCTGCTCAGGCCATAACGGAGACCATTGCCCTCGCCGTGGGCATTGTGCTTCTCAGTCTTGGGCTTGTCCAGGAACGCCCCCATGGCTTCGGCCACCACCTGGCGATAGGAGGAAGGGAATGAGGAGAGAAGATCAGGAGACTGGTTAGAGCTTGCAAAAATAGAAACACCTCATTCATTCCACTTGTGAGATGGGCCAAACAGAGCAGCTGAAAACACAACATACTGTATTCAAGTAATGTTGATAAAAGTTTTGGCAACAACAAGTGAAAGACTAAAGCAGCACTATAGGGGTCAACACAGGGTTTGTTTCCTGATGCCTCCCACATTGCATCTGCTGCTGCGTCTATGGAGAATGTGAATCAACCAACGACTAAACCCACGCAATGAGATAGTTGTCTTGGATGCCAGACTGCATTCAGTATTGAAGATAAAAATTAATGTGGAGAGGTCTGAAATTTACTGCTCTTATCGTGTAGAAAATCTGCTTTCTAGCTCTGAGAGTTTGAGACATTTCTAAGAGAAGCACCCACCAGACTGTGAGGGAGACAGGGGAGGGGAGAACAGTGTGTCAAATCTAATTGAGTAATATAAACTTCAAATAGAAATTCAGCACTTTTCAACTCCTCAACTGATTACCCTATGGAGTATTAGTATTCTATATGGTGTTCTGTTGGTTGGGCAGTGTTAGTATTCAGCTGGCTGGGCAGTGTTAGTATTCAGCTGGCTGGGCAGTGTTAGTATTCAGCTGGCTGGGCAGTGTTAGTATTCAGCTGGCTGGGCAGTGTTAGTATTCAGCTGGCTGGGCAGTGTTAGTATTCAGCTGGCTGGGCAGTGTTAGTATTCAGCTGGCTGGGTAGTGTTAGTATTCAGCTGGCAGGGTAGTGTTAGTATTCTGTATGGTGTTCCATTGGCTGGGTGGGTATGGGGGGGTAGTAGCTGAGACTGAAGCCATTGTAGGTCTCGCTGTAACAAAGATTAAACCTCTCACCCAGCGGGATGACAGGATTTTCTCTACTCAGACGACTTGGCTCTTAAAGCTCTGCTAGGGAAAACACATTTCTAATGAAATCGTGCTGCCAGATTACAATGAGGTTCATGGTAAATTAACATTGCTTTTGCACTATGAAAATGTCTCCTTTAGTGTTTTAATGGTGGGCAGACTGCAAGCAGGGCAGGCCCCTGGATGTCTGTGAAGCCTGGGGCTTGAGTGGACAGAGCTGTCTAGCTTTGAGAGGCCAAAGACGGCCATCTGGTTTCACAACAGCTAACAGAGTAGGCTAGATGGAATACCTAACCAGCATGATTGCAGCAACAATCACCTGGCTGGCCAGGCATAATGATGGTGTTCCAGGTGATTTATGATATATGCCATTCATAATATAGCTTATGCCAATTGAGCTGATTTCTCAAACCATCCTGTGTCAAATCCATATTAAAATACTTCGGCTGAGGACAATACCAGTATCGCAAAACTGTTTAGTAATGTGGCAAGTTAACAAAACACGAAGCAGATTTAACTCATTTCTTTATTTTCCAAGCTATAGCACACTATATTTTACATACAGCAGGTTTTTAAAGGGCCAAATAGTTTGGTCTGCTTCGTGTTTTAACTTTTGACATATTGCGATACTGGTATCGTCACAGCTCTACAAATACTTTACTGGGCGAACTAGCCTAAATCAAGGGCAAATATCGGACATGTATTTGACCATCTGTCCAGTATAGGCCTATACAGAGTTCAGGCAGTTACATAGTACCGTCATTTTCGGACTATAAGCCGCGCCTTTTTTCAAATTTTTCGACCCTGCGGCTTATATAACGGTGCGGCTAATCTATGGATTTTTACAGCTAACGGCCACTAGAAGACCTCCTAAATCTATGGATTTTACAGGTTACAGTCCACCAACTTTAACTCTATGGGCTCTATGACCGGTCCGCGCCCCCCACCTTTAAGCAGCAGGCTCCAGCAGGAAAAGCTGGAGGCCGGAAAAGAGTGAGACAGGTAGCGCGCAAAAGTAAAAGTGGAACCGAGAGGGGTACGAGAGACAGAACGAGAGACAGAACGAGAGCAAGACAGACATTACGAGAGCGAGACAGTTTGTCTCTTTCCCGACAATCCCCTCTGTGCACGAACCCTTACATATGGTAATTAAACATTAAAACACCTGCGGCTTATAGTCCAGTGCGGCTTATATATGTACACATCATTCAATATCATTCAATTTAGCTGCTGCGGCTTATACTCCGGTGCGCCTTATAGTGCGGAAAATACGGTATATTCCTGTTTGCTAGAGCCCAGCTCCAGTTGTAGAGGTTAGAAGGCAGGCTGTCCCTCCCTCACACCTTTTATCCCCACACTGAAAGCACAACAGGCAGGACTAAAGTCCCGTGTAGCTCAGTTGGTAGAGCATGGCCCTTGCAACGCCAGGGTTGTGGGTTTGTTTCCCACGGGTGACCAGTATGAAAAAATCTATGCACTCACTAACTGTAAGTCGCTCTGGATAAGAGCGTCTGCTAAATGACTAAAATGTAAAAATGTAAAGTTCTGGACATGTCTGACCACTGTAGTCCAGCGGTGAAAGCAGGTCACCCAGCACTGGCAGGGCCACTCACACCATAGTGCGGTCTGTCTGTCTGTCCAGCCAAAGTCACATTGAGGTGCGTTTTGACAACATAGCTGGGCTAAATAAAGGCCGCCCCAACGGTTAGCCAACTAGGGGTAGATGGGGAATAACCTATTTACTGGAGAGCTCCCAGGAATGAGTGGACGAAGAAGCCACATATTTTCCACTTAGCTAGGCTAGTCCTTTTCACATGGGACATTTAATTTTCTTCTGCATATGTCTGTGCACATAATGCTTATGCTGGGGGTGCTCTTTATCTCTTGATTATCATTCTGTTTGGGAGGCAACAATGTTAGAGGTGCTATTTGGGAAACAGGCCCAACTATCTAAATCCTTACATCTGAATTTGAGCACCATAGCAGTGCCTTCGATCTAAGCTTTGCCTGAATGTTCTGATCAGAAGACCAGCCAAGATTTTGTGTCAAGAGTGTATCGGAGAAGTAGGCCATCCATCTATCTATCTAGCCATCCATCTTCGGCTGGACCTACATTACTGTGGGCATATAGCAGCATTTACAGGTGTAGTGTAGAGACCCATTGCTGTAAAAACATAGGGTGCTCTCCTCTCTCCATGTTAGCTAGTGATATCCAGAGACAGTCACTGGCCTACTCCAAGATTATGAATGGAGCAGCTTTAAATTCCTTTGGCCAAACCAGACCGGTAAGAACATAACACGCACCAAGCATAGTGGAGGAGGTCAGACACACTGAGACAACAGACAGCCGAGAGGTACTGAAAGGAAAACGCCACCCAAAAACTGTCTTGTGATTTGTTTCATTAGTCAATTGTTGATATAGTCCAAAAATGTTTTGCATGTCAGCAATCAATTTTTCAAGATATGTAACTATCTAAATACAGGAATCTGGCCCGTATGATGCATTTTGAACAGTAGGAGGCCATTGCTTCTCTTGCTAGAACAAAAGACATTGCCTGCTGGGTACCGACCTGATACCGTCAAACCGGACATTTAGAACATGTAGAATTGGCCTGCCCCATCAGGGGCCGACAACTTGACTGAGCTAATCAGACAGCATGGACCACCGCGGGAGGGGAGCCAAAAGGCTTGACAACAAAAAGGAGAAAGAATAATCCACCCCCTTTCCAGCAGTCCTAACTATACTGAAAAAAATCTAAACACAACATGCAACAATTTCAAAGATTTTACTGAGTTACAGTTCATAGAAGGAAATCAGTCAATTGAAATAAATAAATTAGGCACTAATCTATGGATTTCACATGACTAATTGGCAGGGGTCCACCCACTTCAGAGCCAGGTCCACCCACATGGGAGCCAGGCCTAGCCAATCAGAATGAATTTTTGCCCACAAAATGGCTTTATTACAGACAGAAACACTCCTCAGCACCCTCCGTCCCCCTCCACCACCTACTCCGACGATCTCGCAGGTGAAGAAGCCGGATGTGGAGGTCCTGGGCTGGTGTGGTTTTACGTGGTCTGGGTTGTGAGGCAAGTTGGATATACTGCCAAATTGGTCGAGAAATTAACATTCAATTCTCTGACAACAGCTCTGGTGGACATTCCTGCAGTCAGCATGCCAATTGCACACTCCCTCAAAACTTGAGACATCTGTGGCATTGTGTTCTGTGACAAAACTGCACATTTTAGAGTGGCCTTTTGTCCCCAGCACAAGGTGCACCTGTGTAATGACCATGCTGTTTAATCCGTTTCTTGATATGCCATACCTGTCAGGTGGATGGATCATCTTGGCAAAGGAGAAATGCTCACTAACAGGGATGTAAATAAATGTACACACAAAATTTGAGAAATAAGCTTTTTGTGCGTTTGAAAAATGTCTGGGATCTTTTATTTCAGCTCATGAAAAATGGGACCAACACTTTAGATGTTGCGTTTATATTTTTGGTCAATATAAAACAAAGCTGCATAATACATCTTGTTTTTCTGAAGGTAGTCTTTACATCTAGCTAAGGAGTTTTGTGCTTGAAGAAGCATTTTGTGTTAGGTTTGATAATGTACACTTGCTCATTGGTTAGCTAGCTACAGGCAGTCACACACTGTACACAACACTTAATTCTTCACCAAGCTAGCGGTTAGCGTTGCCATTTGTCAGTTAGCACAACATAGCTAGCTAGCTACTCAACTGACTCAACAGCTAACAGGCAGCTGCTTTATAAAAAAATGAATCCATTATTTAATGTTGCTAACTATGCTAGTTATCTAGTTGTGGCCATCTGGCTAGAATAAACATGGGCTTACTACAAATTCTAGCTAGCTAGCTAGCAACAACAACCACGCAGCTTGCTAGTTAGCTAACATTAGCCATCTACAAATGTAGAAGCAGGCACAAGCCAAAACATAGCTTGGCAACGGTACTGCCACCTTCTGGTCTGGAGTATTTTAACAAGGCTGAAGGCCGATCTGTGCTATGTGATGAACAAAAATTTGACTGTCGACACCCTGGGCAGAGGTGCTTAGTACGTCTCAGCTGTCAGTATCCTTGATGTCTGAGACACCCTCGGCGGAGGTGCTTAGTACATCTCCGCTGTCAGTATCCTTGATGTCCGAGGCAATGAAAACATGCCATCGGCTGCAGAAGACCTGTCATTCTACTGACATGCAGAAGAACACAAATGACATTGCATACCGAGCCTAAGCTAGGCTACTAGTTGACCCTGCGCAGTAACACACCCACTTTACTAGCCTTTTACCCTTTTTATACCAAGCAGTACAATGTGAAAAGACACTAGCCTATATGAGCTAGTACAGTTCAGGTCAGCACAATGGTGTTGAGTGGGTCGGCTAGAACCATTCTAGGCTGTCCTCTCAGTGGTCTGTCCTATGGTGTCACAGAAGGAGCAGCGTGCCTGTCTGTCTGTGCCCACCACGCCTCACTCACACCAGGCTATAAATACCACAGGGTTTGGGTTACACTCCACACTCCTGTCCCCTTCACCCAGCTTACACAGGCAGACAGGCCCAGAGACAACCAGAGGAAGACACTTCCTGCAACCTCTCCCCCCTGCAGAGCCGTGTGCCAAGGCAGACACACTAACCCTGGCGCTGGGGTACATAGGAAGGAGACTGACTGGCTTAGAAATGACATCACTGACAATGTGTAGCTCAGAGCCCTCCCTCAGCCTCCCTGTATTGCCTAACTCCAAGAGGGGTGCTCTGTGTTCTGTTTGTATAACAGCTATGACCAGTTTGTCCATAACGTCTATTTATCTTGGCTTTTCCCAGTTCTTCCAGTCCAACAGAATAACACCTGCCCCCTCACACACCTGGTCCCTGACTCCATCATCCTCTGCCCACTTTGATCACACGCTGACATTAGCATGACAGAACACTGTCTGCCCCCCCCCCAAACCGGACCTGCTCATTGCTTATGGATGTGTGAGTGCACTATTGTGAACACTTAATCCAGCCTATGTCAAGGGCAGGAAGTGAGCGACGGCGTTGTTCGTTTGAAGTGTTTTCCTTCATCGTGGGGACAAAACGGTTGGCCTTTACAAACCTTTGTTCCACAGCAAACACCCACTGTCTTTCATCCTCATGTTTGTCCATTTCTAGCTTGATATTTTTTTTACCTGGCTGTTACAGCTATGACAAAGCCCCAAGCCCTGTTGAATCAGAGCGGTGAATGAGGTCACTAATATAGTAGACTCTCATATAGATCCCTATTACTCTCCAATCAGCCTCCGCTTGCACAGCAGGTAGACTGGATACAGTTACAAAACTAATGCAAACTGGCTGCACAGTGCTGTAAATGGCTGCAAGGCATCTTTGATGCATGTCAGCTCAAATCAGTATACTAGTACTAGCCTATAGATAGGTAAACCGGTTACCATCTCAAAAAGCAGATCATACTGTTCTGATTCAATTATTCCCATCTTGCTAAACATACAGTATGTGATATAATTGGAGTTCCCATACTACAAGATGTTTCCTCTCTCCCACACACTACTAGAGAAAACCCTTGCCGAGGCACAACTAGAGAAAACACTTGCTGAGGTCGGTGGCAGTGATGTAACCACAGGACTGCTCTAGCTCTGGGGCTGATGTCATGTGTTCCATCTCTATGGTTACTGGGCCTGGAGTGGCAGCCAAGTGGTTTCTATAGCGACCGGGAGCTCTAGCACTGCTGCACAGCAAACCCCTGACCATGCACTGTTTCTTCGCTTTAATGACAGGAGTGTTGTGGAAATAAACACTGAACACACACACTTCAGTCGTCACACTATTTCCCCTGATCCTGGTGTTTCAGTGTAAACCAGTGTATTTGAACAACCGCACAAAGCATAAGGTAATAACACTTGAATTCACGTGCCACCTCCCCCAACTTACATCAGTAAGTCACCTGAATATCCATGCATTAATTACAGCACTGTTTAATTTATTTAATTGCGGCACTGCTGAGCACATTAAATTGCAATAGCTCATGCTCAGAGACATATCCCCAGGAACATTAAGAACAGCCTGCTTGGTGGGGTTTATTGTCAACAATGAGTTTTAGATTCAGTTATACCTCTTTTCCTTAGAGCAATTCATCACCAATGATTAACATGTGTTCCAAGTTCTGGACAACTTATCTACTTTCTCACTATCAATCATTCATTGAACGTTTGGGAGAAACATTGACTGTTTAAGATCATATGTGTATCTTGAGGGTTGTGTGTGACTGCTACATTAATCAGAGGGAGCATATAGCCTACAGTTGTACGTTACATGTCAAATATTATTTGTGTGCGTTAGTGTGCGTGTCCAGTTGATTTCCTCTCCCAGTCGTCCGTCAGTCAGTCAGTGAGGGCAGGCCAGTCAGTCAGTCAGTGTGGGCAGGTCAGTCAGTCAGTCAGTGTGGGCAGGTCAGTCAGTCAGTCAATGTGGGCAGGTCAGTCAGTCAGTCAGTGAGGGCAGGTCAGTCAGTGTGGGCAGGTCAGTCAGTCAGTCAGTGAGGGCAGGTCAGTCAGTCAGTCAGTGAGTGAGTGAGGGCAGGGTCTTGGCAGAGGGAGCAGAGCAGGCCCAGCTGCCGCTCAGCAGAGCTGTGTTCTTTGTGCACATGCCCCGCTCTTTATTTTAGGAGAAATGAAAGACAAATCTGCTGGAGCAGCTGGGAGGAGAGGGCTGGGCTGGGGCAGGGTGAGCCGGACTGGGGCTGGCTACAGGACAGGGTCCACCTGGAGGCCCTGCTGAGGGATTTGGACTGGGTCTTGGTACTTAGAAGAGCCTTCATAGGATTATAAAGGCATGATGCAAAATAAGTCTCTCCCAGTATAGGGAGAGACTTCCCTCTTCTATTCACCCTGGTCCTTTCTTTCCCGTTACCACCCCCTAACCCAAGCCTATTCATATGCCCATCACATCCCCACCAGGGTCATGCAGACCTAGGCCAATGATATTCATAAAAACCCAAGATAGTTAATTTGTGTCGTTCTCAGTGGGAGCAAATGAAGCATAGTGGGCAGATCAAGCAAGGAGGTGGGCAGAGCCAAGCACGAGCTAGCAAGATCCTATTGGCCCGTTCTAGCATATTTCTGTTAGAGAACACCTCTGTGAAGTGTGTGTGTGCAATAACGCAATTCGCCCTAACACTCACAACTTTGAAAAACTTTAGCTAAGGGTAACGTCAACAAAACTGTATTGAGATAGGGCTTTTCTTCAATGGGAAAATCAGCAGAATGTTGGCCCAGTCTCACTCTATATTCTACCACTGCCAGCCACTGGGCTTCCTCTCATCACAGGTGGGGAGAGGAAATTCCATCCGGATGCTTCAGATTTATTACAGTCGGTGAAACATCGGCCTCCTTCTTCCATCTGTACCTAGGAGTTAGCAGCCTGACAGCATCTCACTGGTGACTTGGATTCAGTTCTATACCATATCATGGGCCATGCCAGGGTAGGGCATCCATTCTAAATAGAAGATAAACACAGAGGTGATGCCAAGCAACTATCAGAGCTCCCCTCTGTCAAGCTTGCATGGCATCATCCAGGCCAGCAGTCCCATCAACACCATGTGATGTGACAGTGAGAGCATCCCAC
Source organism: Coregonus clupeaformis (assembly GCF_020615455.1). Lineage (NCBI taxonomy): Eukaryota > Metazoa > Chordata > Actinopteri > Salmoniformes > Salmonidae > Coregonus > Coregonus clupeaformis. The sequence goes on along the minus strand of NC_059192.1, from coordinate 20,036,647 downwards.
GACGGGACAGGGCCACGAGTGACCCCACCCCCTGCCGTAGGCAGGCACACAAAGGGTTCCAAGATATGGAGAGGGGCCTTATAATAACCAATGTCCGAAGTCAGGTCATACTACTGAGCTATTTTCATGATACTTATTGTAGGCTCTATAGTACATAATGGTGCAGATATTGTCCATGTCCCCAGCACAAGGTGCACCTGTGTAATGATCATGTGGTTTAAATCAGCTTCTTGATATGCCACACCTGTCAGGTGGATGGATTATCTTGGCAAAGGAGAAATGCTCACTAACAGGGATATAAAGAAATCTGTGCACAGAATTTGAGCGAAATAAGCTTTTTGTGCGTCTGGAATATTTCTGGGATTTATTATTTCAGCTCATGAGACATGGAACCAACACTTTACATGTTGCGTTTATATTTTTGTTGAGTGTAGATTTGGTAATCTACTCATTGGATCCATGCAGTGCCAGATTAGCCTCTGATTAAACAGCGGCCAGCCCAAAGGGCGGGATGAATGGCACTGCTCTTCCCACGTGATGCATTGAGGTCAATGGGAGACTAGACTAACTGTAAAGGTTAGGATTGGCCCCATGGTGTCGTCAGATCAGCAGAGAAAGTAAGGAGAAGTAAAGGTGGGCAAACAGATCTAAGGGTGCATGGCATTGTGAGGGTTGTGTACTGTTAAGGCATATATTATGACAACATTTTGTGAGGGTTTTGTTCATTTTGGACTTCGGTGAAGGCTTTTTCAGCTGTTCGGGCACACCTTTTTTCGAGGCAAACCAAAGTTCAGAGCCAAAGTTTATGCCCCTTCGTCGGTGATTGGTCAACATTATGGATTCTTCAATAAAGTCTGTTGTCATTCAACGAGAGACGACTCGTTTTCATGCACGTCGTTTCATTGAGAAATACTGCACCAAACATCTTAGATGTAAAATTGCGTGACTTACAGTTGAAGTCGGAAGTTTACATACACTTAGGTTGGAGTCATTAAAACCTGTTTTTCAACCACTCCACACATTTCTTGTTAACAAACTATAGTTTTGACAAGTCGGTTAGGACATCTACTTGTGCATGACACAAGTAATTTTTCCAACAATTGTTTACCGACAGATTATTTCACTTATAATTCACTATCACAATTCCAGTGGGTCAGAAGTGTACATACACTAAGTTGACTGTGCCTTTAAACAGCTTGGAAAATTCCAGAAAATGATGTCATGGCTTTAGAAGCTTCTGATAGGCTAATTGACATCATTTGAGTCAATTGGAGGTGTACCTGTGGATGTATTTCAAGGCCTACCTTCAAACTCAGTGCATATTTGCTTGACATCATGGGAAAATCCAAAGAAATCAGCCAAGACCTCAGAAAAAAGATTGTAGACCTCCACAAGTCTGGTTCATCCTTGGGAGCAATTTCAAAATGCCTGAAGGTACCACATTCATCTGTACAAACAATAGTACGCAAGTATAAACACCATGGGATCACACAGCAGTCATACCGCTCAGGAAGGAGACGCGTTCTGTTTCCTAGAGATGAACGTACTTTGGTGCGAAAAGTGCAAATCAATCCCAGAACAACAGCAAGGGACCTTGTGAAGATGCTGGAAGAAACAGGTACAAAAGTATCTATATCCACAGTAAAACGAGTCCTATATCGGCATAACCTGAAAGGCCGCTCAGCAAGGAAGAAACCACTGCTCCAAAACTGCCATAAAAAAGCCAGACTACGGTTTGCAACTGCACATGGGACAAAGATCGTACTTTTTGTAGAAATGTCCTCTGGTCTGATGAAACAAAAATAGAACTGTTTGGCCATAATGACCATCGTTATGTTTGGAGGAAAAAGGGGGATTTGCAAGACGAAGAACACCATCCCAACTGTGAAGCACGGGGGTGGCAGCATCATGCTGTGGGGGTATTTTGCTGCAGGAGGGACTGGTGCACTTCACAAAATAGATGGCATCATGAAGGAAGGAAAATTATGTGGATATATTGAAGCAACATCTCAAGACATCAGTCAGGAAGTTAAAGCTTGGTCGCAAATGGGTCTTCCAAATGGACAATGACCCCAAGCATACTTCCAAAGTTGTGGCAAAAAGGCTTAAGGACAACAAAGTCAAGGTATTGGAGTGGCCATCACAAAGCCCTGACCTCAATCCTATAGAAAAGTTGTGGGCAGAACTGAAAAAGCTGAGTTTAAATGTATTTGGCTAAGGTGTATGTAAACTTCCTACTTTTTTTTTATTTTTTTTATTTCACCTTTATTTAACCAGGTAAGCCAGTTGAGAACAAGTTCTCATTTACAACTGCGACCTGGCCAAGATAAAGCAAAGCAGTGCGATAAAAACAACACAGAGTTACATATGGGGTAAAAAAAACATAAGGTCATAAAATACAACAGAAAATATATATACAGTGTGTGCAAATGTAGCAAGTTATGGAGGTAAGGCAATAAATAGGCTATAGTGCAAAATAATTACAATTAGTATTAACACTGGAATGCTAGATGTGCAAGAGATTATGTGCAAATAGAGATACTGGGGTGCAAAAGAGCAAAATAAATAACAATATAGGGATGAGGTAGTTGGGTGGGCTAATTTCAGATGGGCTGTGTACATGTGCAGTGATCAGTAAGGTGCTCCGACAACTTATGCTTAAAGTTAGTGAGGGAGATAAGAGTCTCCAGCTTCAGAGATTTTTGCAATTCGTTCCAGTCATTGGCAGCAGAGAACTGGAAGGAATGGCGGCCAAAGGAGGTGTTGGCTTTGGGAATGACCAGTGAGATATACCTGCTGGAGCGCAGACTACGGGTGGGTGCTGCTATGGTGACCAATGAGCTAAGATAAGGCGGGGATTTGCCTAGCAGTGATTTATAGATGGCCTGGAGCCAGTGGGTTTGACGACGAACATGTAGTGAGGACCAGCCAACAAGAGCGTACAGGTCACAGTGGTGGGTAGTGTATGGGGCTTTGGAGACAAAACGGATGGCACTGTGATAGACTACATCCAATTTGCTGAGTAGAGTGTTGGAGGCTATTTTGTAAATGACATCGCCGAAGTCAAGGATCGGTAGGATAGTCAGTTTTAAGAGGGCATGTTTGGCAGCATGAGTGAAGGAGGCTTTGTTGCGAAATAGGAAGCCGATTCTAGATTTAACTTTGGATTGGAGATTCTTAATGTGAGTCTGGAAGGAGAGTTTACAGTCTAACCAGACACCTAGGTATTTGTAGTTGTCCACATACTCTAGGTCAGACCCGTCGAGAGTGGTGATTCTAGTCGGGTGGGCAGGTGCCAGCAGCGTTCGATTGAAGAGCATGCATTTAGTTTTACTAGTGTTTAAGAGCAGTTGGAGGCTACTGAAGGAGTGTTGTATGGCATTGAAGCTAGTTTGGAGGTTTGTTAACACAGTGTCCAATGAAGGGCCAGATGTATACAAAATGGTGTCGTCTGCGTAGAGGTGGATCTGAGAGTCACCAGCAGCAAGAGCGACATCATTGATATACACGGAGAAAAGAGTCAGCCCAAGAATTGAACCCTGTGGCACCCCCATAGAGACTGCCATAGGTCCAGACAACAGGCCCTCCGATTTCACACATTGAACTCTATCTGAGAAGTAGTTGGTGAACCAGGTGAGGCAGTCATTTGAGAAACCAAGGCTATTTAGTCTGCCAATAAGAATGCGGTGGTTGACAGAGTCGAAAGCCTTGGCCAGGTCGATGAAGACGGCTGCACAGTACTGTCTATTATCGATCGCGGTTATAATATCGTTTAGGACCTTGAGCGTGGCTGAAGTGCACCCATGACCAGCTCGGAAACCGGATTGCATAGCGGAGAAGGTACGGTGGGATTCGAAATGGTTGGTGATCTGTTTGTTAACTTGGCTTTCAAATACTTTCGAAAGGCAGGGCAGGATGGATATAGGTCTGTAACAGTTTGGATCTAGAGTGTCACCCACTTTGAAGAGGGGGATGACCACGGCAGCTTTCCAATCTCTGGGGATCTCAGACGTTACGAAAGAGAGGTTGAACAGGCTAGTATTAGGGGTTGCGACAATTTCTGCGGCTAGTTTTAGAAAGAAAGGGTCCAGATTGTCTAGCCCAGCTGATTTGTAGGGGTCCAGATTTTGCAGCTCTTTCAGAACATCAGCTGTCTGAATTTGTGTGAAGGAGAAGCGGGGGGGGCATGGGCAAGTTGCAGCGGAGGGTGCAGAGTTGGTGGCCGGGGTAGTGGTAGCCAGGTGGAAAGCATGGCCAGCCGTAGCAAAATGTTTGTTGAAATTCTCGATTATTGTAGATTTATCGGTGGTGATAGTGTTTCCTAGCCTCAGTGCAGTGGGCAGCTGGGAGGAAGTGCTCTTATTCTCCATGGACTTTACAGTGTCCCAAAACTTTTTGGAGTTAGTGCTACAGGATGCAAATTTCTGTTTGAAAAAGTTAGCCTTTGCTTTCCTGACTGCTTGTGTATATTGGTTCCTAACTTCCCTGAAAAGTAGCATATCGCGGGGGGCTATTTGATGCTAATGCAGTACGCCACAGGATGTTTTTGTGCTGGTCAAGGGCAGTCAAGTCTGAGGAGAACCAGGGGCTATATCTGTTCTTAGTTCTGTATTTTTTGAATGGGGCATGTTTATTTAAGATTGAGAGGAAATTACTTTTAAAGAACAACCAGGCATCCTCTACTGACGGAATGAGATCTATATCCATCCAGGATACCTGGGCCAGGTCAATTAGGAAGGCCTGCTCGCTAAAGTGTTTTAGGGAGCGTTTGACAGTGATGAGGGGTGGTCGTTTGACCGCAGACCCGTTACGGATGCAGGCAATAAGGCAGTGATCGCTGAGATCCTGGTTGAAGACAGCGGAGGTGTATTTAGAGGGTAAGTTAGTCAGGATGATATCTATGAGGGTACCCATGTTTCCGGATTTAGGGTTGTACCTGGTACGTTCGTTGATAATTTGTGTGAGATTGAGGGCTTCTAGTTTGGATTGTAGGATGGCCGGGGTGTTAAGCATATACCAATTTAGGTCACCAAGCAGTACGAACTCTGAGGATAAATGGGGGGCAATCAATTCACATATGGTATCCAGGGCACAGCTGGGGGCTGAGGGGGGTCTGTAGCAAGCGGCAACAGTGAGAGACTTATTTCTGGAAAGGTGGATTTTTATAAGTAGAAGCTCAAACTGTTTGGGCACAGACCTGGATAGTATGATAGAGCTCTGCAGGCGATCTCTACAGTAGATTGCAACTCCACCCCCTTTGGCAGTTCTATCTAGACGGAAAATGTTATAGTTGGGGATGGAAATTTCAGAATTTTTGGTGGCCTTCCTAAGCCAGGATTCAGACACTGCTAGAACATCAGGGTTGGCGGAATGTGCTAACGCAGTGAATAACTCAAACTTAGGAAGTAGACTTCTGATATTTACGTGCAAGAAACCAAGACTTTTGCGATTGATAAACAGCGCCGGAAGAAGATGGCTGCCGTTTTACAGCCCTCTAACCAATTGTACTACTATGTGTGTTTTTCCGCGTTATTTGTAATTTATTTTGTACATAATGTTTCTGCCATCGTCTCTTATAACCAAAGAGAGCTTCTGGATATCAGGACAGCGATTACTCACCTCGCGTTGGACGAAGACTTTTTCTTCAACGAGGCGTTCGCGAAGGATATTCTACAGACTCCCGACAAGGCCCAGATCCCCGTCATTCGCGTGAGGAAGAGACGGAGATATCGTGGACGCAGATCCGGGTGTCTTGTAAGGATCCGACGGCGAACGAGTAAACTGCCTCTCCCATCAATCCTATTAGCCAATGTTCAATCTTTTGAGAATAAAATTGACGATTTAAGATTACGGTTATCCTACCAACGGGACATTAAAAACTGTAATATCTTATGTTTCACGGAGTCGTGGCTGAACGACAACAATGACAACATTCAGCTAGCGGGCTATACGCTACATCGACAGGACAGAACTGCAGACTCTGGTAAGACAAAGGGTGGCGGTCTGTGTATATTTGTAAACAACAGCTGGTGCACAAAATCAAATACTAAGGAAGTCTCGAGGTTTTGCTCGCCTGAGGTAGAGTATCTTATGATAAGCTGTAGACCACACTATTTACCAAGAGAGTTTTCATCTATATTTTTCATAGCTGTCTATTTACCACCACAAACCAATGCTGGCATTAAGATTGCACTGAATGAGTTGTACAAGGCCATTAATCAACAGGAAAACGCTCATCCAGATGCAGCGCTCCTAGTAGCCGGGGACTTTAATGCAGGGAAACTTAAATCCGTTCTACCTCATTTCTACCAGCATGTTAAATGTGCAACCAGAGGAAAAAAAACTCTAGACCACCTTTACTCCACACACAAAGACGCATACAAAGCTCTCCCTCGCCCTCCATTTGGCAAATCTGACCATAACTCTATCCTCCTGATTCCTGCTTATAAGCAAAAACTGAAGCAGGAAGCACCAGTGATTCGGCTAATAAAAAAGTGGTCAGATGACGCAGATGCTAAGCTACAGGACTGTTTTGCTAGCACAGACTGGAACATGTTCCGGGATTCTTCAGACAGCATTGAGGAGTACACCACATCAGTCACTGGCTTCATCAATAAGTGCATTGATGATGTCGTCCCCCACAGTGACCGTACGTACATACCCCAACCAGAAGCCATGGATTACAGGAAACATCCGCACTGAGCTAAAGGGTAGAGCTGCCGCTTTCAAGGAACGGGACTCTAACCCGGACGCTTATAAGAAATCCCGCTATGACCTCCGACGAACCATCAAACAGGCAAAGAGTCAATACAGGTCTAAGATTGAATCATACTACACTGGCTCTGACGCTCGTCGGATGTGGCAGGGCTTGAAAAACTATTACAGACTACAAAGGGAAGCACAGCCGCGAGCTGCCCAGTGACACAAGCCTACCAGACGAGCTAAACCACTTCTATGCTCGCTCGAGGCAAGCAACACTGAAGCATGCACGAGAGCACCAGCTGTTCCGGACGACTATGTGATCACGCTCTCCGTAGCCGATGTGAGTAAGACTTTTAAGCAGGTCAACATTCACAAGGCCGCAGGGCCAGACGGATTACCAGGACGTGTACTCCGAGCATGTGCTGACCAACTGGCAAGTGTCTTCACTGACATTTTCAACATGTCCCTGACTGAGTCTGTAATACCAACATGTTTCAAGCAGACCACCATAGTCCCCGTGCCCAAGAACTCTAAGATAACCTGCCTAAATGACTACCGACCCGTAGCACTGACGTCTGTAGCCATGAAGTGCTTTGAAAGACTGGTCATGGCTCACATCAACAGCATAATCCCAGAAACCCTAGACCCACTCCAATTTGCATACCGCCCCAACAGATCCACAGATGATGCAATCTCTATCGCACTCCACACTGCCCTTTCCCACCTGGACAAGAGGAACACCTACGTGAGAATGCTATTCATTGACTACAGCTCAGCATTCAACACCATAGTGCCCTCTAAGCTCATCACTAAGCTAAGGATCCTGGGACTAAACACCTCCCTCTGCAACTGGATCCTGGACTTCCTGACGGGCCGCCCCCAGGTGGTAAGGGTAGGTAACAACACATCTGCCACACTGATCCTCAACACGGGGGCCCCTCAGGGGTGCGTGCTCAGTCCCCCTCCTGTACTCTCTGTTCACCCATGACTGCATGGCCAGGCACGACTCCAACACCATCATTAAGTTTGCCGACGACACAACAGTGGTAGGCCTGATCACCGACAACGATGAGACAGCCTATAGGGAGGAGGTCAGAGATCTGGCCGTGTGGTGCCAGGACAACAACCTCTCCCTCAACGTGACCAAGACAAAGGAGATGATTGTGGACTACAGGAAAAAAAAGAGGACTGAGCACGCCCCCATTCTCATCGACGGGGCTGTAGTGGAACAGGTTGAGAGCTTCAAGTTCCTTGGTGTCCACATCACCAACGAACTATCATGGTCAAAACACACCAAGACAGTCGTGAAGAGGGCACGACAAAGCCTATTCCCCCTCAGGAGACTAAAAAGATTTGGCATGGGTCCTCAGATCCTCAAAAAAATTCTACAGCTGCACCATCGAGAGCATCCTGACTGGTTGCATCACCGCCTGGTATGGCAACTGCTTGGCCTCTGACCGCAAGGCACTACAGAGGGTAGTGCGTACGGCCCAGTACATCACTGGGGCAAAGCTCCCTGCCATCCAGGACCTCTATACCAGGCGGTGTCAGAGGAAGGCCCTCAAAATTGTCAAAGACTCCAGCCACCCTAGTCATAGACTGTTCTCTCTGCTACCGCACGGCAAGCGGTACCGGAGTGCCAAGTCTAGGTCCAAAAGACTTCTCAACAGCTTCTACCCCCAAGCCATAAGACTCCTGAACAGCTAATCATGGCTACCCGGACTATTTGCACTGCCCCCCCACCCCATCCTTTTTACGCTGCTGCTACTCTGTTAAGTATTTATGCATAGTCACTTTAACTCTACCCACATGTACATATTACCTCAACTACCTCAACTAGCCGGTTGCCCCGCACATTGACTATGCAACGGTACCCCCTGTATATATAGCCTCCCTACTGTCACTTTATTTTACTGTATATATAGCCTCCCTACTGTCACTTTATTTTACTTCTGCTCTTTTTTTCTCAACACTTTTTTGTTGTTGTTTTATTCTTACTTTTTTGTTTAAAATAAATGCACTGTTGGTTAAGGGCTGTAAGTAAGCATTTCACTGTAATGTCTGCACCTGTTGTATTCGGCGCATGTGACCAATAAAATTTGATTTGATTTGATTTGATTTGATTACAGAAGTCAGCAAATGATAGCGCCTGGGGAGTAGGAGTGATACTGAGGGCTGCAGGGCCTGGGTTAGCCTCTACATCACCAGAGGAACAGAGGAGGACTAGAATAAGGATACGGCTAAAGGCTTTAAGAACTGGTCTTCTAGTGCGTTGGGTACATAGAATAAAGGGGGCAGATTTCCGGGCGTTGTAGAAAAGATTCAGGGCATTATGTACAGACAAGGATATGAGTAAAGTGGAGGTAAACCTAAGCGTTGGGTAACAATGAAAGAGATAGCATCACTGGAGGCACCAATTGAGTCGGTCTCCGCGTGTATGGGGGGTGGGACAAAGGAGCTATCTAAGGCAGGTTTAGCTGGGCTGGGGGATCTACAGTGAAATAGTACAATTAGAAATAACCGAAACAACAATAAGCTAACCATATTGACAAGGGAGAGAGGCATAAAGCAATCAAGGTGTAATTTGAGAGAGCTAAGACAACAGCTGGTAATGACGACACAGTTTGGGCTGAGGCTAAACATAAACAGGATGCAGTACCATAAAAAGGAACAGTCCAGCAGACATCAGCTGTATAGCCGAGTTATAAGGTCCGGTGAACAGCAATAGGATAGTTTGGAGGTAGTTCGGGGGCTGCTAAAGCACTAGCGAGCAAGAGGGCACGGCTAGCGTGTGCTAGCAGGCCGGGGCTAGCAGATGGAATCTTCGTGGTCAACGTCGTAACGGGAAGCCGGTTGTAAAATCTACCTCATCAGACGATTTCGTCGGCAGACCAGTCGTGTAGGATCGGCTGGGCTCCGTGTCAACACTAGGTGGTCCCGTCCGGTTGACAGAGAGGTAGATAGCCGGGATATGGGAGATGGGAGATGGGCCTAGCTCAGGATGATTAGCCAGACCTCAACGTCCATTTTGTTGCAGCTAGCTGGTAGCGATGAATCCGGAGTTAAAGGTCCAGTGATTCAGTGATTCCGGCAGAAAAACTGATATGTTCTGGGTCGATAACGCGCTGTGCAGACAGTGCAGACTAGCCGAATAATAGTCCAGACTAGAGCTGGCTGGTAGGTGGTGCAGGCCACGGACAATGGTGAAAAAACGCTAACGGTAGCTGATAGCAAGTAGCTAGTTAGCTGGCTACTCCCGTCCGGTAGACCTAGAGGTAGGTAGCCGGGATATGAGCCTGGCTCTAGGCTAGCTCGAGGCTAACTGGTGCTTGCATCGGGGGCAGTGGTGATTAGCCAAACAGCAACATCCATTCGGTTGCGGCTAGCTAGTTGCGATCCGGTGATTAATGTCCAGTGATTAAATTATTCCGGCAGAAAATCCAATGTTCTGGGTGAAATAGCAACTGTGGCTAATAGCAAGTAGCTAGTTAGCTGGCTAGCTAGTTTCAACTGGAGATTCTAGATAAAAAGGTAAGTCAATAATAGAATCCGTTCCACATTGAGTGAGGCGGGTTGCAGGAAAGTATATTTTGTAGAAGGATGAAAAGTCTGATAGGAAAATATGTACGAAAAATACAAAAAAAACAGGGTATTTACAGGCTATTTACAGACACACGACAAAAACAGGACTGCACTACTACGCCATCTTGGACTTCAACTGTAGATCTCCTCTGCATAAACGTCAAAATTAATGACACATTCCTTGAGTTATCGTAGATTAATTGTGACTGTTTTGAGGAAGTGTATACTGGCTACGGCGTCTCAAGATGGACAAACAGTACTATTGCCACTTTTATCTCGTTTTTCAAGCGAAGGTCTTTTAAAGGAGTATGAGAGCACACTCGTTCGGTTCGCCTAGCCGACTTTGGCTAGCCGGCAGCCGAACTGAAGCATGCTGATGCCTTTAGCCTAATTGATGGGAATCAGAGCCCTTTTTCCCCCAACAGAGAAAACACATCATCCTCATGGTAAGATGAAGAGAGCTATTTCTAAATCCTGAATCAGTCCTACAGAGCAAACACCCCTTCAGGGCACTGACTAGCCTAATCATGAAATCACAGTCTGCCCTGAGATGAAGAGTGGATCCTAAAGTCATCATCCAAATATAGGCCTACACACATGCACAAACAAATCCACAGTAAAACATCACACATTCTGACTCTCATACTGAGTGACCTATTCCCAATGGTTCAGTCAAAAGAGTTCCCAGGAATGACCGGGCCTGAAGCAGGTCTCGCTCATCTCTCTCCAATGCAGAAACCAGCTGGAACCGCTTCAACATGAATTCTAGATGGAATGTTGTTCAGGCAGAAACCAGCTGGAACCGCTTCAACATGAATTCTAGATGGAATGTTGTTCAGGCAGAAACCAGCTGGAACCGCTTCAACATGAATTCTAGATGGCATGTTGTTCCGAGGGAAAAAAGTAAAATCAACACTTGTAACAGGAAAAAGTATTATCTTTGGGAGAGCTTGGGTCTTCCTTCACTGCGATAGGGTGTGAATATCAGATTGACTCCCCGGGCTCCACATACCACCCCGAATTGCACATACAACACACACACACACGCATAGGTGGTGCAAAACCCTCAAAGCAAATTAACATGCTGCGTGAGTTCAGTTGATTGAGTTCAATTATCTGACCCGTTCCTTATCTTTCCCCACAGACACCCTGTTCAACGTTACCAGTGACCCAGCACTGGACACCTATCTAGGAGTCATTCTGAGCCCTCCAGTCAACAGTGTGCCAACATCTGGACAGGGGAGACAGGCTCTATCACTCAGAGGATAGCGAGCCAGCCAGAGTGGAGCTATTCACAGTTGACACCATTTCTGTTGGTGACATCATTAAACGGTCACGTCAGCCAGTAATTGGTTCCCAAACGTTTTTGCACCATGGCCCAGCTGACGCCTTTTATATTTTCTTGTGACCCATCCAACAAACATCTAATATTTTTGCCACGACCAAAAATTGATTTGCAGACTGCCTGACCGAACTCAAAAGGACTGTGTGTGACACTCAAGAACATAGGCCTAACTCTCAACACGCTGACTTCATTACTGACACAGAAACACACGTCACTGATTAGGCTAGTACAGCCTACTTTCTCTGCACCCCGCACACATCCATAAACACTGCACACATTCTCACATCACACCTCATATCTCACGCATAGAAAAGTACCGCTTTTATTTTTCTAATTAGTCCATTGTAGACAGCGACTCATTTTGAAACCGGAGCAGTTTACCATCATGAGCTGAACCTCTATCATTGTCCTGTCTTGCCACAGCACTGTGACCCGCGGCACATTGAAGGATATGATTGGTCTAGATATGTAAAGGGGTCAAGGGGATTGGATGCACGTTTTAAAAGAAACGCCACTCAAGATTAGAGTGGAGCTGAATGGAGAGAGAAAACGTTCTCCGCTGAGTTTATTAAACTGTAAAAAGAGCAGCACGGTAGCGTTGGTTTATGTACAATGTTATCAACAATTAGGTTGCTGTTACTCCCGTCCCTATTGCAGAATGCAGCTTTTTGACAGAATGTACTAAAATTGATTTAATCCACACTTGCATTAGTCTCCTTGTTTGGTGATTGGTGTTTAGGATGTGACAATGAAAAGGCAGCACACAGTATGTCAGTATGTTTTAGCAGGAAGTTTGTTTAGGGTGACCTGATTTGGAACTATGAAAATCATTTTGACAAACAGATTTCGAACCCAAAAGTGTATGTTCGATTCTAGAGGGGGGTCAATAAATACATTATTTGGTCAGGGTGTAGGGGCAAATTTATGTCATCTTGTCTGAAGATTTTATCTATGTACTTTATTTAGTCTGATCAGTGGAACAATTCTCATTATTAACAATGAGCTATAATACAGGGTAATTACTGAGCCTGTCAGCAACAGCACTACTGGTATTCCCCACGCGTATTGTATTATTCCACTTCTTCCCTGTACTGCCAGTGTAAACACATGCTAGGCAGAGATGGTAGGGGGACGCACAACTCATAAACACATTATATTTTGTATACAGTGCACTCGAAGTATTCAGACCCCTTGACTTTTTCCACTTTGTTACATTACAGCCTTATTCTAAAATGGATTAAATCGTTTTTCCCCCCTAATCAATCTAAACACAATACCCCATAATGACAAAGCAAAAACAAGTTTAGACATGTTTCCAAATTTATAATAAAATAAAATAAAATAATAAAAAAAACGTATTTACATAAGCATTCAGACCCTTTGCTATGAGACTCGAAATTGAGCTCAGGTGCATCCTGATTCCATTGATCATCCTTGAGATGTTTCTACAACTGATTGGAGTCCACCAGTGGTAAATGTAATTGATCGGACATGATTTGGAAAGGCACACACCTGTCTATATAAGGTCCCACAGTTGACAGTGCATGTCAGAGCAAAAACCAAGCCATGAGGTAGAAGGAATTGTCCGTAGAGCTCAGAGACAGGATTGTGTCGAGGCACAGCTCTGGGGAAGGTCAGCAAAACATTTCTGCAGCATTGAAGGTCCCCAAGAACACAGTGGCCTCCATCATTCTTAAATGGAATAAGTTTGGAACCACCAAGACTCTTACTAGAGCTGGCCGACAGGCCAATCGGGGGAGAAGGGCCTTGGTCAGGGAGGTTACCAAGAACCCGATGGTCACACTGACAGAGCTCCAGAGTTCCTCTGTGGAGATGGGAGAATCTTCCAGAAGGACAACCATCTCCGCAGTACTCCACCAATCAGGTCTTTATGGTAGAGTGGCCAGACAGTAAAAAGGCACATGACAGCCCGCTTTCAGTGGCAGGGACTGGGAGACTAGTCAGGATCGAGGCAAAGATGAACGGAGTAAAGTACAGAGAGATCCTTGATGAAGTCCTGAGTGCTCTGGAGCAGGTTCTCAGACTGGGGCGAAGGGTCACCATCCAACAGGACAACGACCCTACGCACACAGCCAAGACAACGCAGGAGTGGCTTCAGGACATGTCTCTGAACGTGCTTGAGTGGCCCAGCCAGAGCACGGACTTGAACCCGATCAAACATCTCTGGAGAGACCTGAAAATAGCTGTGCAGCGACGCTCCCCATCCAACCTGACAGAGCTTGAAAGGATCTGCAGAGAAGAATGGGAGAAACTCCCCAAATACAGATGTGCCAAGCTTGTAGCGTCATACCCAAGAAGACTTGAGGCTGTAATAGCTGCCAAAGGTCCTTCAACAAAGTACTGAGCAAAGGGGCTGATTACTTATGTAAAATGTGATATTTCAATTTTGCTTTTTTATTTGCTACAATTTCTACTAACCTGTTTTTGCTTTGTCATTATGGGGTATTGTGTGTAGATTGAGGGGGGAAAACTATTTATTCCATTTTAGAATAAGGCTGTAACGTTACAAAATGTGCAATAAGTCAAGGGGTCTGAATACCTCTTTAATGCACTGTATGTAGAGTAAGATGAAGGCAATGATCTTCAACTAGTAGGCATAAACCACCTGAACATTGACATTCATTAGATTGTTCTTGAATTTGCAAAATACTAAATGTATGTGTCCTTACCTTGAAAGCAGTCTATGGACAATGAGACTGCAATCTATGATTTGGTTACCCACTGCCATCAATCACTAATATAAAAGTGTCCTGTGCAGAGCCTTGGTGTAGTGGTAACACTCCCCGGCACGTGTCGCATACAACTTTGCACCTGAGAACAGGGATCAATCCCTGCTTCCAACCTTCCCACTGTTAGCGTACTTTAAATGTAATCCCCTAAAAATCTCAAAGTAACAAAGTTGTCCAATTTTGTGTGTTCATTTAATGTTCAAAGCATCCTGAATACACCAGACCTGTAGTTTCTATTTTAAAATGTTCCTCCCTGGTCATAGGCCTAAGACGTGAAAATACGTAGAATTGCAGGAAATGAGCTTTAAAACAGTCAAATGTTACTGGGCGACGACCCCCAGTCTAGAGGTTGTGCCAGGGGGCAATGAAATTCACATAGCAAATCTCACTGCAAGCTTTCTTCAAAAGTTGGCAGCCCTGCACACCTATCCATAAACACACACAGTTGGTAAGACTGGGGCCCATATCCCAAGACATCCTTGAATAGAAACAGAGTGTAAAGACCATACTATTCAATGAACATGTCAGACGTACTGGCTGGCTTTCCGTATCCCATTAATAAGACCAAATGTGTGAGCCGTCCAGCATAAACACCAGCTCTACAACTGAGTGGGAATAACAGGCTGAATGAGCAGCTGGGTTGTGTTCAGTTCTGCACAAAAAAAGGATGACATGTTTTCAAACACAGTGAAGAGAACAAGCCTAATGGGCTAAAACGTATCCAATAAGAACCAGGGCCAGGAGTCAAGAACATCAACAATCCAACTGTCCATCAGTAGAGCCCAGGAAAAAAATCCTCCAGACAACCACTTTTCTTTTCACCTACCACACTCTATTCGGACCATCAGCCCCACCTCCACCCCTCATGAGGTACTGAGACCAAAGATAGCAGGATGTCATGACACCCTGAGGCCTCAGAAGCACTGATTCTCCATGGCAGTTAAAGCGACAGGCTCAAAAAAGAGAACTACCTTCCTTCCAAGAAAGTGAGAGGCTCATTCTTGGAAGTACACATCACTGTTTGTTTTGAGCCTGTCATCACCTCACCTGGTCGTCTGAAGCCCCAGGGCTGCTAGGCCTAATCATTTTATCACGGAGAAACTCAGTCATCATAAGTGTCGCCCATCTACACCAACATATTTAAAAAAAGTTTATTCAGGGGCTACAGGAGTAAAGCGAGTGTTGCAACCGAGGACAGACACATTTTACGCGCTATGCTCTTCAGCACTCCTGTTCTGTGAGCGTGTGTCCCCTACCACTTCGCGGCTGAGCCGTTGTTGCTCCTAGACGTTTCCACTTCCCAATAACAGCACTTACAGTTGACCGGGGCAGCTCTAGCAGGGCAGAAATTCAACAAACTGACTTGTTGGAAAGATGGCATCCTATGACGGTGCCACGTTGAAAGTCATTGAGCTCTTCATTATGGGCCATTCTACTGCCAATGTTTGTCTATGGAGATTGCATGGCTGTGTGCTCAATTTTATACACCTGTCAGCAACGGGTGTGGCTGAAATAGCAGAATTTGAAGGCGTGTCAACATAGTTTTGTATATATAGTTTATTTCATCTATAGCCTAATAAACTGCATGTTTCCCAAGTCGTAGAGGGAGGACCACAAACCATATCATAGCTTGTCTCCAAGTTTACTTCAATATGATGGTTATTATATCAATATTTGCGTATAAAGACATTTCCACCGCCATGCCTCGCATAATACATTTTACAGACACAAAAATATCCCACCATGTCGAACGAACAAAGTATCGGTCGGCATTTATAAAATTGTACCTAAACTTCCTGTTTCCATCACAGCTGTCGTGTTCTTTTTAAATACGGTATGACTTTACTCACATTAAAACTGAATGGAAACGTGGCTAATGATGATGCAATTTCATCCGCACAGCTGACTCTCCCACAGGGTGTTGGTGGTCAGTAATAACAAAATAAGTCATTGTCACCTCTACTGAAACCTGAAGGGGGGGCCCATATGGTGCACCCAGATAATGTCAGCAGACATAGAGAGGAGTTAGCCTACAATTGAAAATGTCTGGTCCTGCCAGTACTTGCACTTAGCCTAATAGCCGTACACTATCTATATATAACTACCAGTAAAGCCTGAACTATTTGTCTTCAGCTGGACCTGATTGTTTTTATAAATAATACTTTCCCTCTGAGTTGCATACTATTGGACTGACTGGACCACACCTGTGACATAAGTGCAGTCCACAATTGTTGCATAACTGGGATGTATTCACCAGGAACCAACCAGATCTCAATAAACATTTTCCGTTGCAAAACGTTTTGCTACAGTGTCTGACTAATAAATACACCATCGCAACAGGAGTGTCACTCTAGTCAATCGCTTTCACACAACCTACTAAGGTCAACAAGTTAGTCAATGATACAGAACACACCATGTCAGTTTACATATGGTTGTAGTCCTAGCTTTACAAGCAATATCCACCTGGCATGGCACTGTTGATCGTGGGATAGCTAATGAGGAACAATCAAATCACGATGGTTCCTGCGGTTAAACAACATCCAGAGTCTAAATCTCGGAGGTTTAAAATTACAGTTCAGGGGGAGTCTTGCAGATTCGGCCAATAATGTTTGTAGCTAATGTCGTCGTTTTTAGTGACGTTACTGCACACTGCCAAATGTCACTCACCTATATACTGTGAGTATGAGTTAATATAACGTTAGATAGTATGACCCCAATTAAAATTAGCTTGCCGGCTGTCTTGGCCCCTCGTAAATGATGTCCAACATGGATAGCGACCAATTTAGCGTGTATTTCTAGTTGGCTAGCTAGCCATATGTGTCCAAGAACAAGTAAATGGCTGGGCCAGTGTGGCTGCTATGTTGAGGAGCTACTGTAGCTAACTAGTGTAGTGCAAGTGTGGCTGTCAACAACAACAGCTAGCGTTAGCGAAATACTGATATGCTACAAGCAAAGGTCGACTTCAATCAATGGCCATTTAACGTTACTGTTTTCACTAGTTAACAATACTAATGTAATTACCTATTATGCCATAACTAGCTACACACATAACTAACACATATTTACGCTGAAAGTCATGATTTAGTATGACTGCAATGTGACTAGCTAACGTTGCTTTAGCTAGCTAGCTGGTTAAGTCTTAAGTTGGCTAATGCCAATTCCCCTGAAATAGTCATCTACTTACGTTTTCGGAGAAATTTACTCTTCTGGTTGCAATGGAAGATTTCTTTACTTGTCTATCAATTTTTGGTTTTAATTCGTTTTCTTGAACTAGCTAGCTAACGTTACTTAGCTGACCAGAATTCAAGCTAGCTATATAACCAAGATAGCTAGCGCTTTACACGAATTCCCCTTTCAACATTTCTTGGCACTGACTGTGGTCTTTTTTATGCATGTTTGTCACCAAAGAGACAGCACTATGATTTAAAAAAATCTTGCTAGCTATTATAGAAGAAGTGATCTGATTTTGTCAGCTAAATGTATGAAACAGATGACGTTCTTTCCTCCATTGATGCGCAGAAGATCCCTGCTCCAAGTCCAGTTCAAGAGGAGTGACGTTCTCTCCACTCTTTACAGTCATTGGTCAAAGTCTACTACAAAATGGAGCTAAGAATGGTTATTATATTTGTCAGTCAAATTACATTGTGACCTACCCTCTGAGGCATAATATTGTTTGCAGTTTATTTATTTTTTATCGCTTCGGTACTATTTTCACAAGTATGTGGTAAAATTTCACAACTCTTAGTAGGAAACTCAAAACAGATCATAAAAAAACCCGCTTTTTCAAAACGTTAAGCACATTTTCAATTGACTAAGTACAACACACAAAATCACATAGTAACTTTTTCACCAACCCTAATCAGTGTTTTTTTTTCAAAAATACCTTTCATATAAAGTAATTGCCTTTCACAATGCAATGCTCACAATAGTTTTCATATGATTCTCTTCTCATTTGTTTAAATACATTTGACCATTACTTAATCCAACTGTGCTTAATGGCTAATCACTTAACCGTTTGGTAAACCTATAGATTTTAAACTGGTTTGTCTACTATATATGGATTTTGAGAACTACAGAAATAAAATGTGTGTTTGTATAGTATAAAGGTCTAAATTACATGTATGATACACGATAACCATATGTAATGACTACTTGTTATTGCTAATTGATTTCACATAGTGGTAACAACAATTGGTCACCATTTAAAACGGGGTGTGTGAACACTTGCAATTTCTTTCAACATGGAGAAGGATAGACAGCAAGGGAGAGGAAGAAATCAAAGAGCTGGTGGGCAAAGAGGTCAAACAGGTGGGTATGGGCTCCGTCAAAGAGGTCAAACAGGTGGGTATGGGCTCCGTCAAAGAGGTGGGCATGGGCCCCATCAAAGAGGTCAAATAATAATAATAATAATATGCCATTTAGCAGACGCTTTTATCCAAAGCGACTTACAGTCATGCGTGCATACATTTTTGTGTATGGGTGGTCCCGGGGATCAAACCCACTACCTTGGCGTTACAAGCGCCGTGCTCTACCAGCTGAGCTACAGAGGACCACAAACAGGTGGGTATGGGCTCCGTCAAAGAGGTGGGCATCGGCCCCCGTCAAAGAGGTGGGCATGGGCCCCATCAAAGAGGTCAAACAGGTGGGTGTGGGCTCCGTCAAAGAGGTGGGCATCGGCCCCCGTCAAAGAGGTGGGCATGGGCCCCATCAAAGAGGTCAAACAGGTGGGTATGGGCTCCGTCAAAGAGGTCGGCATCAGCCCCGTCAAAGAGGTGGGCATGGGCCCCATCAAAGTGGTCAAACAGGTGGGTATGGGCTCCGTCAAAGAGGTGGGCATGGGCCCCATCAAAGAGGTAAAACAAGTGGGTATGGGCTCCGTCAAAGAGGTGGGTATGGGCCCCGTCAAAGAGGTGGACATCAGCAAGAGGGAGGCAGACTGCATGGAACTGTTGTCTAATGAAGTCCGGGCCATCGTTGTTGACCATGTAGTAAACAAAGGCCTTACCATGGCAGAGGCTGACAGATTAGTTCACCCCAACCTGAAAGATCAACTGTCAATTCGATCATGAGAACATTTCGTCAAGAAAACCGGTAAGTCTGCAGGATATGCACTATGCTTTACCATTACATTTACAGTAAATTACATTATGTAATGCATGTTAATTCACAAAACATGTTACAGTATTCTTACATTATGATCTATTGACAGTACACTACCGGTCAAACATTTTAGAACACCTACTCATTCAAGGGTTTTTCTTCATTTTTACAATTTTCTACATTGTAGAATAATAGTGAAGACATCACAACTATGAAATAACACATATGGAATGATGTAGTAACCAAAAAAGTATTAAACAAATGAAAATATATTTGAAATGTGAGATTCTTAAAATAGCCACCCTTTGCCTTCATGACAGCTTTTCACACTCTTGGCATTCTCTCAACCAAGCTTTTCAACCAGCTTTTCCAACAGTCTTGAAGGAGTTCCCACATATATGTCACTGAGCACTTGTTGGCTGCTTTTCCTTCACTCTGCGGTCTGACTCATCCCAAACTGTCACGCCCTGACTCAGGGGACGGTTATTTGTTGAGTCAGGGTGTGTATATTTCGTGTTGTGTTTATTTCTATGTTTAGTTTCTAGATCGTTTAGATCTATGTTGGCCAGGGTGGTTCCCAATCAGAGGCAGCTGTAGCTCGTTGTCTCTGATTGGGGACCATACTTAGGCAGCCTTTTGGCACCAGTCTGTGTGGGATCTTGTTCCGTAAAGGTATGTTATTAGTCTACCTTGGACTTCACGTTTCGTTTGTTGTTTTTGTCGTGTGTTCAGTACGTCAATAAATATGGATGCATATCACGCTGTGCCTTGGTCCTTCTTGTTAATGAACGATCGTGACACAAACCATCTTAATTTGTTTGAGGTCGGGGGATTGTGGAGGCCAGGTAATCTGAAGCAGCACTCCATCACTCTCCTTCTTGTTAAAATAGCCCTTACACAGCCTGGAGGTGTGTTGGGTCATTGTCCTGTTGAAAAACAAATGATAGTCCCACTAAGCCCAAACCAGATGGGATGGCGTATCGCTGCAGAACGCTGTGGTAGCCATGCTGGTTAAGTGTGCCTTGAATTCTAAATAAATCACAGACAGTGTCACCAGCAAAGCACCCCCACACCATAACAAATCCTCCTCCATGCTTTACGGTGTGAATTGCACATGCGGAGATCATCCGTTCACCGACACCGCGTCTCACAAAGACACGCCGGTTGGAACCAAAAGTCTCCAATTTGGACCAGACCAAAGGACAAATTTCCACCGGTCTAATGTCCATTGCTCGTGTTTCTTGGCCCAAGCAAGTCTCTTCTTATTATTGGTGTCCTTTAGTAGTGGTTTCTTTGCAGCAATTCGACCATGAAGGCCTGATTCACACAGTCTCCTCTGAACAGTTGATGTTGAGATGTGTCTGTAACTTGAACTGTGAAGCATTTATTTGGGCTGCAATTTCTGAGGCTGGTAACTCTAATGAACTTATCCTCTGCAGCAGAGGTAACTCTGGGTCTTCCATTCCTGTGGCGGTCCTCATGAGAGCCAGTTTCATCATAGCGCTTGATGGTTTTTGCGACTGCACTTGAAGAAACTTTCAAAGTTCTTGAAATGTTCCGTATTGACTGACCTTCATGTCTTAAAGTAATGATGGACTGTCGTTTCTCTTTGCTTATTTCAGCTGTTCTTGCCATAATATGGACTTGACTTTTAGCAAATAGGGCTATCATCTGTATCTACTGAGTATAATAGCGGACGATATTGCCACTCCTATTTGCCATATTTTCAATTTAAGCCTACTAGAATGTGTGTGTCCCAAGGCTTGGAGGGAAGCAAAAGTCATTCCGCTACCTAAGAATAGTAAAGCCGCCTTTACTGGCTCAAATAGCCGACCAATTAGCCTGTTACCAACCCTTAGTAAACTATTGGAAAAAATTGTGTTTGACCAGATACAATGCTATTTTACAGTAAACAAATTGACAACAAACTTTCAGCATGCTTATAGAGAAGGACATTCAACAAGCACAGCACTTACACAAAATGACTGATGATTGGTTGAGAGAAACTGATGATAAAAAGATTGTGGGGGCTGTTTTGTTAGACTTCAGTGCGGCCTTTGACATTATCAATCATAGTCTGCTGCTGGAAAAACGTATGTGTTATGGCTTTACACCCCCTGCTATAATGTGGATAAAGAGTTACTTGTCTAACAGAACACAGAGGGTGTTCTTTAATGGAAGCCTCTCAAATTTAATCCAGGTAGAATCAGGAATTCCCCAGGGCAGCTGTCTAGGCCCCTTACTTTTTTCCAACTTTACTAACGACATGCCACAGAGACCTTCTTGAGCAGCACCACCCCCTCAAGATTCTGAGCCTGCCTGGCAGGGTTGGTCCTACAAAGCCAGAGCCCCCTGATGGGAGACCATTATATACAAGGAAATTCTCAAAGTTGCTAATGAGAACCTTGACGACCTTGTACCTAGCCGGTGCGGATTCCGGTGGGGTACCCCCACCCAGGTAGTGGCAGTGCTGGCAACACTGGGTGCAGTAACCCATGGGGAGGGGGTCACACTCGGACAATCAGAGAGGGGGCTTATCATTGTGGCCCAGGTGGCACAAAATAATCAAAGGTCTGACTGCACGGAGATGCTTGGGGAAATGGTTACAACGGAGGACCAGAGTGTTTGTGTCTCAGGTGAAGAGGGTGGATCTAATTTACATGACCTAGGACTTGACATTTTTGCTCAATCTTGCATGCTTTCTCAAACAGCTGTAACTGTATATGCATTCGTAAATCAGGTCCTTTCTTGAGTTGGGCTCTGGGATGTAACAACCGTTGAGCATCTGATTTTATGGTTGATTGTGGAGGAAAGGGGTTGAGTGTGTTAGAGTATGTGCGTGTGTGTTTATCCCATATCTGTTGCAAGGGGGTATATATATATATATATACAGTGGGGAGAACAAGTATTTGATACACTGCCGATTTTGCAGGTTTTCCTACTTACAAAGCATGTAGAGGTCTGTAATTTTTATCATAGTTACACTTCAACTGTGAGAGATGGAATCTAAAACAAAAATCCAGAAAATCATATTGTATGATTTTTAAGTAATTAATTTGCATTTTATTGCATGACATAAGTATTTGATCACCTACCAACCAGTAAGAATTCCGGCTCTCACAGACCTGTTAGTTTTTATTTAAGAAGCCCTCCTGTTCTCCACTCATTACCTGTATTAACTGCACCTGTTTGAACTCGATACCTGTATAAAAGACACCTGTCCACACACTCAATCAAACAGACTCCAACCTCTCCACAATGGCCAAGACCAGAGAGCTGTGTAAGGACATCAGGGATAAAATTGTAGACCTGCACAAGGCTGGGCTGGGCTACAGGACAATAGGCAAGCAGCTTGGTGAGAAGGCAACAACTGTTGGCCAATTATTAGAAAATGGAAGAAGTTCAAGATGACGGTCAATCACCCTCGGTCTGGGGCTCCATGCAAGATCTCACCTCGTGGGGCATCAATGATCATGAGGAAGGTGAGGGATCAGCCCAGAACTACACGGCAGGACCTGGTCAATGACCTGAAGAGAGCTGGGACCACGGTCTCAAAGACAACCATTAGTAACACACTACGCCGTCATGGATTAAAATCCTGCAGCGTACGCAAGGTCCCCCTGCTCAAGCCAGCGCATGTCCAGGCCCGTCTGAAGTTTGCCAATGACCATCTGGATGATCCAGAGGAGGAATGGGAGAAGGTCATGTGGTCTGATGAGACAAAAATAGAGCTTTTTGGTCTAAACTCCACTCGCCGTGTTTGGAGGAAGAAGAAGGATGAGTACAACCCCAAGAACACCATCCCAGCCGTGAAGCATGGAGGTGGAAACATCATTCTTTGGGGATGCTTTTCTGCAAAGGGGACAGGACGACTGCACCGTATTGAGGGGAGGATGGATGGGGCCATGTATCGCAAGATCTTGTTCAACAACCTCCTTCCCTCAGTAAGAGCATTGAAGATGGGTCGTGACTGGGTCTTCCAACATGACAACAACCCGAAACACACAGCCAGGGCAACTAAGGAGTGGCTCCGTAAGAAGCATCTCAAGGTCCTGGAGTGGCCTAGCCAGTCTCCAGACCTGAACCCAATAGAAAATCTTTGGATGGAGCTGAAAGTCCGTATTGCCCAGAGACAGCCCCGAAACCTGAAGGATCTGGAGAAGGTCTGTATGGAGGAGTGGGCCAAAATCCCTGCTGCAGTGTGTGCAAACCTGGTCAAGACCTACAGGAAACGTATGATCTCTGTAATTGCAAACAAAGCTTTCTGTACCAAATATTAAGTTCTGCTTTTCTGATGTATCAAATACTTATGTCATGCAATAAAATGCAAATTAATTACTTAAAAATCATACAATGTGATTTTCTGGATTTTTGTTTTAGATTCCGTCTCTCACAGTTGAAGTGTACCTATGATACAAATTACAGACTTCTACATGCTTTGTAAGTAGGAAAACCTGCAAAATCGGCAGTGTATCAAATACTTGTTCTCCCCACTGTATATATATATATATATATTGAGGTGAGAGCATTGGAAATACTTTTGGCGGTTGACCTGCTTCTGTTTTGTGGGTGGCACTGTGTGCTGTTTTCAATGGATGGGTCCTGGCCTCTCGGGCCCTAGGGATCCGGAGGGACGGGGGTGGTATGCCGATCACTGGGATGACG
The DNA here is from genome assembly GCF_020615455.1 of Coregonus clupeaformis. Classification (NCBI taxonomy): domain Eukaryota; kingdom Metazoa; phylum Chordata; class Actinopteri; order Salmoniformes; family Salmonidae; genus Coregonus; species Coregonus clupeaformis. Next base: position 20,012,503 of record NC_059192.1, on the reverse strand, counting down.
GCCCAACTTGGGATGGGGAGGGGCTTTAACGGGGGAATTAGTGGAGATCAATTGGAGGGTTACTTAGTAGCAACGCAAATATCATAGTACAGCTACAGTTCAAGTCGGAAGTTTACATACACTTAGGTTGGAATCATTAAAACTCGTTTTTCAACCACTCCACAAATTTATTGTTAACAAACTATAGTTTTGGCAATTCGGTTAGGACATCTACGTTGTGAATGACACAAGTCATTTTTCCAACAATTGTTTATAGACAGATTATTTCATTTATAGTTCACTGTATCACAATTCCAGTGGGTCAGATGTTTACATACACTAAGTTGACTGTGCCTTTAAACAGCTTGGAAAATTCCAGAAAATGATGTCATGGCATTAGAAGCTTCTGATAGGCTAACTGATCATTTGAGTCAATTGGAGGTGTACCTGTGGATGTATTTCAAGGCCTACCTTCAAACCCAGTGCCTCTTTGCTTGACATCATGGAAAAATCAAAATAAATCAACCAAGACCTCAGAAATAAAATGGTAGACCTCCAAAAGTCTGGTTCATCCTTGGGAGCAATTTCCAAACGCCTGAAGGTACCACGTTCATCTGTACAAACAATAGTATGCAAGTATAAACACCATGGGACCACGCAGGCGTCGTACCGCTCAGGAAGGAGATGCGTTCTGTCTCCTAGAGATTAACATACTTTGGTGCAAAAAGTGCAAATCAATCACAGAACAACAGCAAAGGACCTTGTGAAGATGCTGGAGGAAACAGGTACAAAAGTATCTATATCCACAGTAAAACGAGTCCTATATCGACATAACCTGAAAGGCCGCTCAGGAAGGAAGAAGCCACTGCTCCAAAATTGCCATAAAAAAGCCAGACTACGGTTTGCAACTGCACATGGGGACAAAGATCGTACTTTTTGAAGAAATATCCTCTGGTCTGATGAAACCAAAATAGAACTGTTTGGCCATTGTTACGGATACAGGTATCCTGTGTGTGTTTTTGTGTTTTTCCTCTCCTTCTGCCCTAATCACAGGTGTCCTTTGTGTTCCTGATTGGTGGTCGTTGGGGTGTCCCACCTGTCCGACATCCGGTTGTCTGCTGATTGCTGAGGTTGAACAATCAGTGGACATTCCTCTGTATTGCACCACCTGTTTCTGGTTTTTCACTCACACCTCCCATTGTTTTAAAAGCCAGTTAGTTGTGTTTGTTGGGAGAGACTATTTTCGTATGTGAGTATGGATACTGTGGTGTCCTGTTTTTGTGTACTCACTCATTTGCTGGTTACTCTGTTTGGTAACTATGTTGTGTGTTTCTGGGAAAAGGGGGATTTAAGCAGGTAGCTTAGTGGTTAAGAGCGTTGTGCCAGTAACCGAAAGGTCGCTGGTTCTAATCCCCGAGCCGACTAGGTGAGAAATCTGTCGATGTGCCCTTGAGCAAGGCACTTAACCCTAATTGCTCATGTAAGTCGCTCTGGATAAGAGCGTCTGCTAAATGACTAAAAAATAAATAAAATAAAGTTGCCCTTGGGCATACATTACCCGTAGGAAGAACATTGTCTAAAAACACTAGTTAGACCTGAGCGGACCACCCACTGTAATTTTTGTATGGTTAGCAGTAGCTTAGCGGTTCTTGAGGCAGGCAAGATCAGTTTAGTTTTTTTTACATGATTGTTTAATTCCTTGGGTCCTGCTCAGCCCTTTTTCCCAAACCTTTACCGTGTGTTCAAAATAAACATTTTATGTTTGACGGTAGCTTATGGTTGTCGGTGTATTTTTTGTTCTCACTGTTTCCATGTCACGATTCTAATTTGCATGAATTATGTTACGGGTCTCTTATCCATCCACCCTAGACTTTTAAAGCCACGGGGTTCGTAACAGCCATAATGATCATTGTTATGTTTGGAGGAAAAAGGGGACAGCTTGCAAGCCGAAGAACACCATCCCAAACGTGAAGCACGGGGGTGGCAGCATCATGCTGTGGGGGTGCTTTGCTGCAGAAGGGACTGGTGCACTTCACAAAATAGCATCATGAGGAAGGAAAATTATGTGGATGTATTGAAGCAACATCTCAAGACATCAGTCAGGAAGTGAAAGCTTGGTCGCAAATGGGTCTTCCAAATGGACAATGACCCCAAGCATACTTACAAAGTTGTGGCAAAATGGCTTAAGGACAAAAAAGTCAAGGTATTGGAGTGGCCATCACAAAGCCCTGACCTCAATCCTATAGAAAATGTGTGGGCAGAACTGAAAAAGCGTGTGCGAGCAAGGAGGCCTACAAACCTGACTCAGTTACACCAGCTCTGTCAGGAGGAATGGGCCAAAATTCACCCAACTTATTGTGGGAAGCTTGTGGAAGGCTACAGGAAACATTTGATCCAAGTTAAACAATTTAAAGGCATTGCTACCAAATACTAATTGAGTGTATGTAAACTTCTGACCCACTGGGAATGTGATGAAATAAATAAAGCTGAAATAATCATTCTCTCTACTATTATTCTGACATTTTACATTCTTAAAATAAAGTGGTGATCCTAACTGACCTAAAACAGGGAATGTTTACTAGGATTAAATGTCAGGAATTGTGAAAAACTGAGTTTAAATGTATTTGGCTAAGGTGTATGTAAACTTCCGATTTCAAATGTACATGGCAGAGACTCAATCAAGCTAGTCGTCTTGACTTCTTTCTTATGCCATTCTCGTTGGCACCAAAAGTTTAAAAAGTGTTGATAGGGGACAGAATGCGGTCGGACCATCATATAATTGGCATATACATTACTCTTACTGAATTTCCACGTGGGCGAGGATATTGGACATTTTATCAAAGCCTATTGGATGATAACTTGTTTTTAACTAGGACAGAGGAATTTATAACAGATTTTTTTCCGACATAACATAGGTACAGCAAATCCCCTTATTGTATGGGACACCTTTAAATGTGCCTTTAGAGGCCATGCAATTCAGTACTCATCTCGAAAACAAAAGCAATTTTGGTCAAAAGAGTCCATACTAACAAAGGAAATAGAAGGTCTAACAGAACAGATAGATAGCAACAAAAACTGTAACGTAGAGGCTCAGAATAAATTAGAGGAAAAACAAAAAGAAATGGAGAAACTTATTCAAGAAAGATCAAGTGTAATATATTATAAAAAATAAAGCAAACTGGATGGAATATGGGGAATTTTTTAAATTCTTTTAATCATTTTTTAATCTTCAACATAGGAATGCTACCAAAAATAATTTACTGAAACTGGTTACAAATGACGGAGTCACCCATCATTCACCAAATTATATTTTGAAGGACGAAACAAAGTACTTTAAGCATATGTTTTATTTTCAGTCGCCTCCATCTCCTCTAACAGAAGCTAATTGTAGAGATTTTTTTTCTATTGATAATGTAAAATTAACAGCCATACAGAAAGACTATTTGAAGGTGAAATTACATAGGAGGAACTTCTGGATGCAATTAAAGACTTTAAGTCCTGGAAAACTCCAGTGTTGGATGGCATACCAGTCGAGGTATACCAAACCTTTTTTGATATACTCAGAGGACAGTTATTAGCATACTTTAACCACTCCTATGTAAATGGTAGATTATCAGACACTCAAGAAGAAGGTCTGATTTCATTATTCCTGAAACATGATACAAGTGGAAAATATAAAGATCCAGTCCATTTAAAAAATTGGAGGCCCCTTACACTTCAGTGTTGTGATGCAAAATTTCTAGCAAAATGTATAGCGCATAGAATTAAAAAGGTATTGTCGGACATTATTCATTCTAATCAGACAGGTTTTTACATGGAAGATACATTGGAGATAATATAAGGCAAGTACTGGAAACAATAGAACACTATGAAAAATCTGGGAAACCAAGCCTGCTATTCATAGCAGACTTCGAAATGGCATTTGATAATGTACGACTGGAGTCTATATGCCTGGAGCATTTCAATTTTGGAGAATCTCTTATAAAATGGGTTACAATCATGTATAGTAACCCTAGGTGTAAAATAGTAAATAATGGCTATTTCTCAGAAAGTTTTGGAGCATTTCAATTTTGGAGAATCTCTTATAAAATGGGTTACAATCATGTATAGTAACCCTAGGTGTAAAATAGTAAATAATGGCTATTTCTCAGAAAGTGTTAAACTGTCAAGAGGAGTGAGACAAGGTTGTCCACTATCAGCATATCTATTTATTATGGCCATTGAAATGTTAGCTATTAAAATCAGATTCAACAATAATATCAAGGTATTAGAAATCCAGGGCTTAAAAACAAAGGTGTCATTGTACGCTGATGATTCACGTTTTCTTTTAAATCCACAACTTAAATCCCTCCACAGCCTCGTAGAGGATCTAGATACATTTTCTAACCTCTCTGGATTACAACCAAATTATGATAAATGTACTGTATTACGTATTGGATCACAAAAAAATACAATTTTTACATTACCATGTAGTTTACAAATACAATGGTCTGATGGTGATGTGGATATACTCGGAATACATATCCCAAATGAAATAAATGATCTCACTCCAATACATTTTATTAGAAAGTTAGCAAAAATAGATAAGATCTTACTACCATGGAAAGGTAAATACATGTCAATTTGTGGAAAAATCACCCTGATTAACTCTTTAGTATTATCCCAGTTTACCTATTTGCTTATGGTCTTGCCTACGCCTAGCGAACAGTTTTTTACATTATATGAGAAAAAAATATTGCATTTGATTTGGAACGGCAAGCCAGACAAAATTAAAAGGGCCTATTTATATAATTAATATGAATTCAGAGGACAGAAATGATTAAATATTAAAGCATTAGACCTATCACGAAAAGCTTCAGTCATACAAAAGTTATACTTAAATCCGCACTTGTTCTCTAGCAAATTAGTAAGATTGTCTCACCCAATGTTCAAGAATGGCCCTTTTCCCTTTATTCAGATTACAACCTCTCACTTTCAGTTATTTGAAAAGGAAATAATCTCCCAAATATCACTATTTCTAAAACAAGCCATAGAAAGTTGGTTGCAATTTCTATTTAATCCTCCAGAAACTCCAGAACAAATAATGCAACAAATATTGTGGTTAAACTCAAATATACTTATTGATAGAAAACATTTTAAAAAAAAGGTATAATCTTCGTAAATGATATCATCCGTAGGACTGGTGGAGTTATGTCGCACATGCAGCTAACAAAAACATATGGAAATGTCTGCTCTACCCAAAATTACAACCAAATAATTGCAGCATTACCACAAAAATGGAAGAGGAAAGTGGAGGGGGGAAAAAGTAAAGAACTTGTCTGTCGGCCTTGCATTTTAGAATATAATTGGTTAAAGAAAACTGTGATAAATAAAAAAGTATACCAGTTTCATTTCAGGACCGAAGGATTGACAGCCATCCCATATAGATTGCAAAATAGTTGGGAAGAGATTTTTGACGTACCGATCCCATGGCATAGTGTTTATGAACTGATACGCAAAATGACGCCGTATTCAAAGCTTAGAATTTTACAGTATAAATTATTATATACAACTCTTTCTTTTTTGTCAATTTAAAAAATATATATGTTAATTTACTTTTTTTAAATATTATATATTTTCTTATCTCTCTTTTTATTTTTTTTTATTTTTAAATTGCTACCATTCTTGCTACCAATAGAATGTTATTGATATGGGGGATACAATCTTCCCAGCTCTGCAGATTTTGCTGCGAAGAGACAGAATCATTAGATCATTTGTTTTGGTACTGTCCATTTGTAGCTTGTTTTTGGACACAGGTCCAGGAATGGCTAAAGGATTTCAATATTTACCTGGAGCTAACCCCGCAGATAGCATTACTGGGTGATCTGAAAAGTCATAGTCAATCGATCAATAATATTATAATACTTTTAGCAAAAATTTTCATTTTCAATTTACAACCTGTAGAAACAATGAGAATAGAAAGGTTCAGAACTTTTGTAAAACATCACAGTACAGTTGAAACATTTATGGCAAATAGAAATCCAATATGGATGGTGTTAAGAGATAGATGGGTGGTGTTGAATGGAGTTGAAGGATGGGACTAATAACAACTAACAACAACTATGTAAGCATACTGTGTCCATAATAAGTATATGGGTTATAGGTTGAGAGCTTTTGTGAAAGTGCACAATTAGAAAGACATGGCATATAGAAATAAACCAGATGGACATCATGAAAATGATCGGAGAGGTTGAGGGTAGAGGAAGTCATCAGTAAAAACAAACAAAAATAGAATTATTGTCCATAAAATGTATATAGTATGTATAAGCTGGAAGTAGAGGCCTAAGCATTGTTGTTCACTAGTTTACTCCAATTAGGGAAGGGCTGGTGGGGTTGGAAAGTAATAAAGGGAAATATATAGTTTAAGGATATGGATATATATATATAAATATATATATATTTGCGAGAGAAAAAAAACATATGGGGGATTGGAAGTGATCCAGACAATTACATTGATGGAAGTTACAATCTATCTGCAATATTAAAGCTGATCTACCAGCTAAAAAAAATTAAAAATACAAAAAATAAAACACATGCCACTGGCTTTGAGTAAATCCAGTGTGTAAATGTATGCGGATGACTCAACACTATACATGTCAGCTACTACAGCAACTGAAATAACTGCAACACTTAACAAATAGTTGTAGTTAGTTTCGGAATGGGTGGCAAGGAATAAGTTAGTCCTAAATATTTCCAAAACTAAAAGCATTGTATTTGGGTCAAATCATTCACTAAACCCTAAACCTCAACTACATCTCGTAATGAATCATGTGGAAATTGAGCAAGTTGAGGAGACTAAACTGCTTGGAGTAACCCTGGATTATAAACAGTCATGGTCAAAGCATATTGATACAACAGTAGCTAAGATGGGGAGAAGTATGTCCATAACAAAGCGCTGCTCTGCCTTCTTAACGACACTATCAACAAGGCAGGTCCTACAGGCCCTAGCTTTGTCACACCTAGACTACTGTTCAGTAGTGTGGTCAGGTGCCACAAAGAGGGACTTGGAAAAATTGCAGTTGGCTCAGAACAGGGCAGCACGGCTGGCCCTTGGATGTACACGGAGAGCTAACATTAATGACATGCATGTCAGTCTCTCCTGGCTTAGAGTGGAAGAGAGATTGACTTAATCACGGCTTGTTTTTGTAAGAGGTGTTGACAAGCTGAATGTACCGAGCTGTCTGTTTGGAATACTGGCACACAGCTCGGACACCCATGCATACCCCACAAGACGTCTCTTCACAGTCCCCTAGTCCAGAACAGACTATGGGAGGCGCACAGTACTACATAGAGCCATGACTACATGGAACTCTATTCCACATCAGGTAACTGATGCAAGCAGTAGAATCAGATTTTTTTTTTTTACGGGTAAAAAGAATACACCTTATGGAACAACGGGGACTGTGAAGAGACACAAACAAAGCTATAGACACATGCATAAGCACAGATTGTGATATTGTTATATGGTGGTATTAAACATTTTGTATTGTAGATACAGTATACATGAGGAGGGACAGGCAGGCAGAGTTACAGAGCTCAGGCCACAGTGGAGAGCAGAGGGTTTTGTGAAAAATAAAGATCTAGAAACTATACTCCATAGTTTCTATGGCAATGAAAGGCTCTCACTCCATGGTCTCCAGAGCAATGTCTGTTTAATGGCAGTCGCTAATGGACCCCACAGTGCACGCTGTTCATCTAGCTGTAGAAGGAGGAAAATGGAGAGCACCAGACATCTTTGTCCCCATGTGCAGTTGCAAACCGGCTTCTTCCTTGCTGAGCGGCCTTTCAGGTTATGTCGATATAGGACTCGTTTTACTGTGGATATAGATACTTTTGTACCTGTTTCCTCCAGCATCTTCACAAGGTCCTTTGCTGTTGTTCTGGGATTGATTTGCACTTTTCGCACCAAAGTACGTTCATCTCTAGGAGACAGAACACGTCTCCTTCCTGAGCGGTATGACGGCTGCGTGGTCCCATGGTGTTTATAGTTCCGTATTATTGTTTGTACAGATGAACGTGGTACATTCAGGCGTTTCTAAATTGCTCCCAAGGATGAACCAGATTTGTGGAGGTCTACAATTTTTTTCTCAGGTCTTGGCTGATTTCTTTTCATTTTCCCATGATGTCATGCAAAGAGGCACTGCGTTTGAAGGTAGGCCTTGAAATACATCCACAGGTAAACCTCCAATTAACTCAAATGATGTCAATTAGCCTATCAGAAGCTTCTAAAGCCATGACATCATTTTCTGGAATTTTCCAAGCTGTTTAAAGGCACAGTCAACTTAGTGTATGTAAACATCTGACCCACTGGAATTGTGATACAGTGAATTATAAGTGAAATCATCTGTCTGTAAACAATTGTTGGAAAAATTACTTGTGTCATGCACAAAGGAGATGTCCTAACTGACTTGCCAAAACCATTGTTTGTTAACAAGAAATGTGTGGAGTGGTTGAAAAACAAGTTTAAATGACTCCAACCTAAGTGTATGTAAACGTTTGACTGCAACTGTATATACATGGAGGAGGCATGACCAATTCAATGCCAGAAATTAGTCAGAGTTTTGAAACTACCTACACACTGGTTGAATCAACATTGTTTCAACATAATTTGTCAATGTATTGTGATGTGGAATCATCAGCTCAGCAAAATCGAACACAGCTTGTTTCCTAAGCTATGTAGGGTACATAGAGGTAGGCATCTGGATGCTAGACTAAGCTATGTAGGGTACATAGAGGTAGGCATCTGGATGCTAGACTAAGCTATGTAGGGTACATAGAGGTAGGCATCTGGATGCTAGACTAAGCTATGTAGGGTACATAGAGGTAGGCATCTGGATGCTAGACTAAGCTATGTAGGGTACATAGAGGTAGGCATCTGGATGCTAGACTTGTTCTCACTGAGTGGCACAGCGGTCTAAGGCTCTGCATTGCAGTACTTTAGGCGTCACTGCAGACCCGGGTTTGATGAGGTGTGAGGCGGCGCACAATTGGCCCAGCATCGTCCGGGTTAGGGGAGGGTTTGGCCGTCCGGGATATCCTTGTCCCATCGCGCACTAGCAACTCCTGTGGCGGGACGGGCGCATGCACGCTGACACAGTCGCCAGTTGTTTCGTCCGACACGTTGGTGTGGATGGCTTCCGGCTTAAGCGAGCAGTGTGTCAAGAAGCAGTGCAGCTTGGCAGGATAGTGTTTCGGAGGACACATGGCTCTCGACCTTCGCCTCTCCCGAGTCCATACGGGAGTTGCAGCGATGGGACAAGACTGTCCCTACCAATTGGGGAGAAAAAAAGGGTGAAAAAAATATTTTAAAAGTGCATATACCATATACCTGGGTCTAGTCAATGTTCAGGCAGGAATCGTTGGACTGTGGATTCACAAATGCTATTTCAATATACCTCTTTATTTAGGTTGATGGCATGACATTGAAACAATGATGTTCATTCAAACATACCATTTTACTATCAACATTGAAACAAGGACAAAAAAAATATATCTAATCAAATTCTACATAATTTCAACCACCCAATATATCTTGATTATAGGATGTAAAATATTTTTCACGTTTCTATGTGGAGTTCTGAACACAATTTGAACTTATACATAGTTCTGACGACTATGTTGTAATTAGACTGATGTAACAACCTGTTAGTCAAGTTAAGTACATTTATTTAAATTGAAGTTGTACCCTAATTTCAATGTTTACAACGCTTGTTGAAATTAGGTGAAAACAGTACTGGTTGATGACTTTTTTCAAATCCAATGTATTTTCCACATTGATTCCACGTCACAATACGTTGACAAATGACGTTGAAATAATGTTGGTTCAACTAGTGTGTGCCCAGCAGGTACAATACGAAAGCAATCATGCACTGGCCCTCTACTCCAAAACATAAGAGCACTTTAGAGACCTGATTTTGCTTCTGGTTGGGAGGATTTTTCAAATGTTTGTTTGAGTCATTTCATTGTCATTCCATTGCCAGAGATTCAGATTAACGTTAAAGCAAGAATCCACAGTAGAAGCAATAACAAAACGGACACCCCGTCTCTGATTTGGTAAAAAGCTGAGGAATGGGCCTGGAGAAATGTAACCACTCTCAGATGAATAGACAGAGCTATGGATGCAAGGACTGACCATCCATGAAACCAACATTATAGATTGAACCATGTTTTGAGGCTATACAGTGTTTGTTTCCATTTACATTGTTTACAAACATTGGAGTAAAACAAGCTTCTATTTTGGGTTCTGATGGGGAGGACAGTTAAACTAAGCTCACGAGGCATTTACAGTATAAGTTATATAGCTCTCCGAAAATGGGTGTAGCAACAAAAGATTCTAGCTTGAAAGTTTTTTGAGATTCATGTTTTTGTAATACAAGCGTAATGATGTTAGATTCATTACAAACATTGAATGAATGCTATTTGCATTATAAAAGCCTAACCCCAACCGCTTCTCTCTCTTTAATGGAAAGACCGTAAGACACTAGCCAGAGTGGCATCCTGATTAGTTTCTGTCTGATCCTCATTTACATTTACATCATTTAGCAGACGCTCTTATCCAGAGCGACTTACAAATTGGTGCATTCAACTTATGATAGCCAGTGGGACAAGCACTTTTTTGTATATATATATATATATATATATATAATATTTTTTTTTATGGGGGCGTGGGGGAGGGGGGGTAGAAGGATTACTTTATACTATTCCAGGTATTCCTTAAAGAGGTAGGGTTTCAAGTGTCTCCGGAAGGTGGTCAGTGACTCCGCTGTCCTGGCGTCGTGGGGGAGCTTGTTCCACCATTGGGGTGCCAGAGCAGCAAATAGCTTTGACTGGGCTGAGCGGGAACTGTGCTTAGGGGGGCTAGCAGGCCAGAGGTGGATGAACGTAGTGCCCTCGTTTGGGTGTAGGGTCTGATCAGAGCCTGAAGGTAAGGAGGTGCCGTTCCCTTCACAGCTCCGTAGGCAAGCACCATGGTCTTGTAGTAGATGCAAGCCTCAACTGGAAGCCAGTGGAGTGTGCGGAGGAGCAGGGGTGACATGAGAGAACTTGGGAAGGTCGAACACCAGACGGGCTGCAGCGTTCTGGATAAGTTGTAGGGGTTTAATGGCACAGGCAGGGAGCCCAGCCAACAGCGAGTTGCAGTAATCCAGACGGGAGATGACAAGTGCCTGGATTAGGACCTGTGCCGCTTTCTTGACCTCATTGTCACGTAGCAGGATGGCACCCAGGTTTGGCAGACACAGACAGACAGCGAAGGAAACAAACTACTGTAGTATATTATACATTGACAAACAGGCAGGGAGACATATCGAGAGGGACAGACAGGAAATGAGAGCAGAGAAGGCCCACGTTTGAGCCCCTTTGTGGACATACAAAATATGATCTCTTTCTTTCTTTCTTTCTTTCTTTCTTTCTTTCTTTCTTTCTTTCTTTCTTTCTTTCTTTCTTTCTTTCTTTCTTTCTTTCTTTCTTTCTTTCTTTCTTTCTTTCTTTCTTTCTTCCTTCCTTTCTTTCTTTCTTTCTTTCTTTCTTTCTTTCTTTCTTTCTTTCTTTCTTTCTTTCTTTCTTTCTTTCTTTCTTTCTTTCTTTCTTTCTTTCTTTCTCTCTCTCTTTCCCGCTCTCGCTCACTCTCTATCTCTCTTTCTCTCTCTCAAGGTACTGGACAGAGGAGCCCTGTCAGACGCACCCCTCTGCACATGCTCTCCCTAAGAACCAGGATGTTGGCACTACCATAACAACACTCTTCACTCTACACATATCCAATGATCATCCTACATAAACCACAGACAATAATATATTTCATTTTAGTAGGATGGACATTTTAAGCCCCAAAATTGCCTACTCTGGAAGCCTGTGTTTCAGACATAAGGAAGTGGATGGCGGCAAATGTTTTACTTTAAAACTCAGACAAAACAGAGATGCTAGTTCTAGGTCCCAAGAAACAAAGAGATCTGCTGTCGGATCTGACAATCTCTCTTTTGACTAACATATAAAAACTATTTGAAGAGCAGCGTTTTTCCATCTTTGTAACATTGCAAAAATCAGAAACCTTTTGTCTGAAAATTATGCAGAAATGCTAATCCATGCTTTTGTCACTTCTAGATTAGACTACTGCAATGCTTTACTCTCCGGCTACCCGGATAAAGCACTAAATAAACTTCAATTAGTGCTAAACATGGCTGCTAGAATCCTGACTAGAACCAAACAATTGTATCATATTACTCCAGTGCTAGCCTCTCTACACTGGCTTCCTGTTAAGGCTAGGGCTGATTTCAAGGTTTTACTGCTAACCTACAAAGCATTACATGGGCTTGCCCCTACCTATCTCTCCTATTTGGTCCTGCCGTAGATATCTACACGTACGATACGGTCACAAGACGCAGGCCTCCTTATTGTTCCTAGAATTTCTAAGCAAACAGCTGGAGGCAGGGCTTTCTCATTTAGAGCTCAATTTTTATGGAATGGTCTGCCTATCCATGTGAGAGACGTAGATTCGGTCTCAACCTTTAAGTCTTTAATGATTGCGTGTAGTCTGGCCCAGGGGTGCGAAGGTGAACGGCAAGGCACTGGAGCGACGAACTGCCCTTGCTGTCTCTGCCTGGCCGGCTCCTCTCTCTCTACTGGGATTCTCTCCCTCTGACCCTATTACGGGGATGAGTCACTGGCTTACTAGTGCTCTCCAATGCCGTCCGTAGGAGGGGTGCATCAAGTCTTGCCAGGCTTTCTTTGCTATTCACGACTTAGTGTGTTGAGTCACTGATGTGATCATCCTGTCTGGTTTTGTGCCTCCTCGAGCTTGTGCGGTGGGGGAGATCTTCGTGGGCTATACTCGACCTTGTCTCAGGGTAGTAAGTTAGTGGTCTGTTGATATCCATTTGGGGGTGTGGGGACTGTGCTTTGGCAAAGTGGGTAGGGTTATATTCTGCCTGATTGGTCCTGTCCAGGGGTAACTTTTGACGGGGCCACAGTGTCCCCCGACCCCCCCGTCTCAGCCTCCAGTATCTGTGCTGCAATAGTCTATGTGCCGGGGGCTAGGGTCAGTCTGTCCAATCTGGTGTTTTATCTGGTATCCTGTGTGATCTTAGGTATGCTCCCTGTAATTCTCCCATCTCTCTCTCCCTCCCCTCCCGGAGGACCTGAGCCCTAGGACCATGCCTCAGGACTACCTGGACTGGTGACTCCTGACTGTCCCCAGTCCACCTGGTCGTGCTGCTGATCCAGTTTCTGCTGTCCTGCCTGCGGCTATGGAACCCTGACCTGTTCACCGGACATGTTACCTTGTCCCAGACCTGCTGTTTCAACCCTCTCTCTCTCTCTCCCACTCTCTCTCTCTTTCTCTACCGCACCTTCTGTCTCAACCTCTGAATGCTCAGCTATTTAAAGTCAACTGACATTTACATCTGAGATGCTCTGACCTGTTGCACCCTCTATAACCACTGTGATTAATATTTAATCTATGAACATTTTAACATCAAACACGCGTGTGTGCATGTTTGGGGGGGGATGCAAGCTGCTCGCCCTCCATAATGAGATTACACTAATTAAACAGCTGTATGTTAAATGACCTCTCTCTCTCTCTGTGTCATTCAGGACCTTTCTGATCTGTAATCAGAAGGCTGGGTGAGGACAGGCTCCCCACGACAAATCACATGCTTGTATGTCACACCCACTACTCTTAATATGCTCTATAACACGTGTGCATTTCTCTATATGTACGTCATACCATGTTTTTGTGGAATTCAGTTAACAACCCTCTCTGCCCACGTTGCAGTGAGACGTAATAGAATACTATGTTATAAACTGGGAAATGTTGATTAGGATTGAGTCAACAGAGTGACCTATAGACTATATATGTTGGCCAATCCGTGTGGTATAAGCACTGCTTTTCCTATAAGTACCACAGCTATCAAAATCACACCAGAATTTTACCAAATTAGGATTTCACTAATCAGTGTCATAATGTGACCATGATCTGAGTGAATGTCATGGTGACTCCCACTGATCCTGTTGTGGATCTATGAATGAAACCAGCCAGACCCTGAAAGCAGAACCCCAATGGAAAAGTGTATCTGTATTTACAGTCAGTCTTACTACCATAACTCACACAAGGATACATTTATCTAAAGTGTAGGACATGTGTTAAGTCAGCAATGGCGTGGTGAACCTTGTCTGCAGTACATGAGAATCTAAGCTTTAGGCTGACTATCAGCAGCATGACACCACCATCTAGTGGCACATGGCAGTACTGCCTACGGTACAGTATTGTAACGGTTATCTGTTCTGATTATGTTTTGAGAGGATTATCAGCACAGGGTTGATTACCAGGACAGGAAAGAGATGACCAGGACAGGAAGGAGATGACCAGGATAGGAAAGAGATGACCAGGACAGGAAGGAGATGACCAGGACAGGAAAAACAGGAAGGTGATGAGTAGGATGCCAAGGTGACCTGGGAAACTCAGTGTCTCCACGACTCTGACCTGTACCCCTCTGGGCTTCTCAGACTGAGAACGGTTCAGCCGGAAGAAATCATTTAACAAAGCAAGGGCAGACTTTTTCCCTCAGCATGCTCAGGGGCACCTCTGTCTGTCTCACTGTGACATTTCACTGTGTATTGATCAGGACAGGAAAACACACCAGATTTGTTTGTCTGCAGGGGGATGGAGAACAGGGAGAGTTCAGGGGGGAAAGATCCAGGAGTAATGGGGTGGCAAAGACCAATACAGAGCAGGATCTCCAAGGAATAGCTTTTAGCACTGAGTCTGTCTTCTCTCATCCACCTCATAGCAGTAACATTAACCCTTGGGTGGAATGGAAAGAGACAGTTCTCAATTTAGCAGACGCTCTTATCCAGAGCAATTAGGGTTAAGTGCCTTGCTCAAGGGCGCATTGACAGATTTTTGACCTAGTCAGCTCAGGGATTCGAACCAGCAACCTTCCGGTTACTGGCCCAACGCTCTTAACAATTACGCTACCTGCCTCCCCACAATGTATGTTAAACTATGTCAAACTGAATTCTGCTCTTAAAGTTCTGAAAGTAGTAAAGTAGTTGGGCAAAACTGAAGAAAATATTCACACTATTTATACTCCTGGTAATCCCTCAGTTAATATTATAAGATATGTGCTGCATTTATGGCGATACAGATACAGACGGAATTACAAATGCAGACATGTTCTCCTTGTGCATTCTTCATGATTGCATAAAACATGCAAAGGGTTGGCATCCTGTCATGCGTCACAACTCCCTTAAATCCAGAGTGGTGAGTGAGTTGGAGCACTCTGAGGGTCCATGCCTGGTGCACAGAGGGTCCTTAGCCATTGAGACAGACAAGGCTAACAAACTGTATCTTTAATTAAAGACTCAGACTGCAGTCTGACCTACATAGAGTGGGTTCTGAGATGAACCATCTCTATTCTGATCTCAGCCTGCACTGCCACTGATAGGGCCCCGTCCATTATTGATGATGTCATTTAAATATGCACAAGGACAAAACAGGCAAGGCGGCAGAGCATGTTTCACCCGCTGTGTCAGTAGCACTTGCTGACATAGCAGTTAGCTCCTCCTTCCCTTCTCATTAACACAGCAGTTAGCTCCTCTTTCCTTCTCATTACCACAGCAGTTAGCTCCTCCTTCCCTTCTCATTACCACAGCAGATAACTCACCCTTCCCTTCTCATTACCACAGCAGTTAGCTCCTCCTTCCCTTCTCATTACCACAGCAGTTAGCTCCTCCTTCCCTTCTCATTACCACAGCAGTTAGCTCCTCCTTCCCTTCTCATTACCACAGCAGTTAGCTCCTCCTTCCCTTCTCATTACCACAGCAGTTAGATCCTCCTTCTTTCTCATTACCACAGCAGCTGTGAGAACTGAAATAGGAGAGGATGAGAGACACTGGAACTTCCCCTTATAAATTCTGCTCCAACACAATGATAATTTCTCTATAATTGGCAAGACAGTGTGAATTATTGTAAGTTACTACTGTTCACATACACTCTTTCTTTGTTTAAGGTGCAGTCAGTGTGTGTCATGTGTACACTTGTTGATCTGACTGAGTTTCTGTGAAGGAGTGATGTCTGTGAGGGGGTTTCTGTGAAGGAGTGATGTCTGTGAGGGGGTTTCTGTGAAGGAGTGATGTCTATGAGGGGGTTTCTGTGAAGGAGTGATGTCTATGAGGGGGTTTCAGTGAAGTAGTGATGTATATGAGGGGGTTTCAGTGAAGTAGTGATGTCTATGAGGGGGTGTACCAACATGTACTGTCGATGTGAATTTCTGGGTGAGTGAACATGTTCAGATGTTTCAGTAGAGGGTTATGCTATTTGATGGAGTTTTCCATGTATCTAAATGAACCTGCGTGTGTGTGCGCGTGTGTGAGTGTATGTGTGCGTGTGTGTGTTTGTGTGTGTGTGTGTGGCGGCGGTGCATAGCTGTGATCTAACAGCTGCTGACAGGCAGGTTTGAGGGCACTCTCTGGGGTCCTGGCCCAGTGCGGAGGGCCAGAACTGCTCCCTGTCCCGCTGAGCTCCCAATTAGCACACACTCCACTAGAGCAGGCCCCGGCCAGCGCTATCACAACCTGCCCCCTAATACTGACCCAGAGACAGCACACACTCCACTAGAGCAGGCCCTGGCCAGCGCTATCACAACCTGCCCCCTAATACTGACCCAGAGACAGCACACACTCCACTAGAGCAGGCCCTGGCCAGCGCTATCACAACCTGCCCCCTAATACTGACCCAGAGACAGCACACACTCCACTAGAGCAGGCCCTGGCCAGCGCTATCACAACCTGCCCCTAATACTGACCCAGAGACAGCACACACTCCACTAGAGCAGGCCCTGGCCAGCGCTATCACAACCTGCCCCTAATACTGACCCAGAGACAGCACACACTCCACTAGAGCAGGCCCTGGCCAGCGCTATCACAACCTGCCCCCTAATACTGACCCAGAGAAAGCACACACTCCACTAGAGCAGGCCCTGGCCAGCGCTATCACAACCTGCCCCCTAATACTGACCCAGAGACAGCACACACTCCACTAGAGCAGGCCCTGGCCAGCGCTATCACAACCTGCCCCCTAATACTGACCCAGAGACAGCACACACTCATTTTACATTTACATTTTAGTCATTTGGCAGACGCTCTTATCCAGAGCGACTTACAGGAGCAATTAGGGTTAAGTGCCTTGCTCAAGGGCACATTTACGTCATTTAGCAGACGCTCTTATCCAGAGCGACTTACAAATTGGTGCATTCACCCTATAGCCAGTGGGAAAACCACTTTACACTTTACACTCCACTAGAGCAGGCTCCGGCCAGCGCTATCACAACCTGCCCCCTAATACTGACCCAGAGACAGGCTCATCAGACTGGTCAGTATTCTGATCTGTTATCTTCTACATTTAACATGAGCCAAGCATGCTGCTTCTTTACCTATTCATCCTCTTCTCTGTACTCAGCTCTGTCCTCTTCTCTGTCCTCTCCTCTGTCCTCTGTCCTCTACTCTGTCCTCTTCTCTGTCCTCTCCTCTGTCCTCTCCTCTGTCCTCTGCTCTGTTCTCTCGTCTGTCCGCCTCTCACCCACAGCTGTCCGTCTGACGAAGACCTCCTCTGTCTCCCTGGACTAAACCCCTCTACACAAAACAATTAATAAAGAACTCTACTTACACACACACACGTGGGCAAACACACACACAACCATGGGCAAACACACACACACACACGCATACACGTACACCCATACCCTAAACCCTAAACCCTAAACCCTCCCCACCCTCTGATATCTTTGATGTCGCTACGCAGTCATAATACACACAGCCCCTACGGGATGTATTGGTGGGGGTGTGTTGATGAGGGAGGGGGGATGAGGTGGGGGTGTGTTGATGAGGGAGGGGGTGAGGTGGGGGTGTGTTGATGAGGGAGGGGGTGAGGTGGGGGTGTGTTGATGAGGGCAGGGGGTGAGGTGGGGGTGTGTTGATGAGGGAGGGGGGTGAGGTGGGGGATGAGGTGGGGGTGTTTTGATGAGGGAGGGGGGTGAGGTGGGGGATGAGGTGGGGGTGTGTTTTTGAGGGAGGGGGTGAGGTGGGGGTGTGTTGATGAGGGAGGGGGATGAGGTGGGCGTGTGTTAATGAGGAAGGGGGTGAGGTGGGGGTGTGTTGATGAGGGAGGGGGGTGAGGTGAGGGGGTGTTGATGAGGGAGGGGGTGAGGTGGGGGATGAGGTGGGGGGTGTTTTGATGAGGGAGGGGGTGAGGTGGGGGATGAGGTGGGGGGTGTGTTTTTGAGGGAGGGGGTGAGGTGGGGGTGTGTTGATGAGGGAGGGGGATGAGGTGGGCGTGTGTTAATGAGGAAGGGGGGTGAGGTGGGGGTGTGTTGATGAGGGAGGGGGGTGAGGTGAGGGGGTGTTGATGAGGGAGGGAAATCGATGCCATGATCACTGGAGTGTGAATCCCTTCTGTAGCCGACGTCTGAGACCAGGGACATTGACCGTCTCTAGAGAGGGACCTCACAGACTGGAGACAAAAACAAGACCCGCTCCCTCTCTGTAATGGAGTTTACCACTGTTTCATCATTCACAGACCCACTCCCTCTCTGTAATGCAGTTTACCACTGTTTCATCATTCACAGACCCGCTCCCTCTCTGTAATGGAGTTTACCACTGTTTCATCATTCACAGACCCGCTCCCTCTCTGTAATGGAGTTTACCACTGTTCCATCATTCACATGGATGTTCAGCAGCTTCTCCACCGGGGGAGTATCAATGTGAGAGTTCTTCTTCAGGGCGCTGGGGTGTGAAGGTTCCTCTGGGTGTCTGTGGTGGTGTGAATGTGTCAGGGAGTGTATGGCCTGTGTGTGTGTATGCATAGGAGGCATGATGCTGCAAGCATGCGATGAGAGGGGGGTGTCCGCCTCCTTGCGATGTGGCTGACACCCAGCATATGATCTTGAAAGAGCATGACGGCTACCTTCACACCCCCACCACACCCTGAGTGACAGCCATCCTGTCAGGGGCCTCACACATCCGCCTTGCCACCGGTCCCATGGATGGAGGGATGGAGGGATAGATGGATGGGTGGGTGGATGGATAGATGAAAGGAGCGAGGGACAGAGATTGACTTGAGGCTACAGGGCAGACAGATACAGATACAGGGTTGGACAAGGCACCAAAGGGCAGGTGAAGGGGATAGATGGCATGCAGACATTTTGGACAGGTCTGCTGTGGTGGTGGAATGTAAATCAGATCAGAGTTGCAGGAGAAACACAGGAAGAGGAAGAGAAGAATAGGATGAGGGGAGTGCTGATTAAGTTTGAGACGTCCCTTAGGAGAGGCTGAGAGAGGGTGAGTACTCTATTCTGACAGACGAGACAGACAAGATGAGTAGGGAGGGTTCACTCTCTAGCTAATGAGATTCAGCAAATGCTCCAAAGGCTGAGAGGGAGGGATAGAGGGAGAGAAGTGGGAGGGACGGATAGAGGGAGAGAAGGGGGAGGGACAGATGGAGAGAGAGAAGGGGGCGGGATGGATAGAGGGAGGGAGAGAAGGGGGAGGGACAGATAGAGGGAGGGAGAGAAGGGGGAGGGACGGATGGTGGGAGAGAAGGGGGAGGGACGGATAGAGGGAGGGAGAGAAGGGGGAGGGATGGATAGAGGGAGGGAGAGAAGGGGGAGGGACGGATAGAGGGAGGGAGAGAGAGAAGGGGGAGGGACGGATGGAGGGAGAGAAGGGGAGGGATGGATAGAGGGAGAGAAGGGGGAGGGACGGATAGAGGGAGAGAAGGGGGAGGGACGGATAGAAGGAGGGAGAGAAGGGGGAGGGACGGATAGAGGGAGGGAAAGAAGGGGGAGGGACGGATAGAGGGAGGCGAAAACAAGGGCAGAGGAACTGTTTGACAGATAAATATGGACTGAAAGAAACTGAGAGGGGATGGACATTGTATAAAGTAAGGGCAATCTGACAGAGAGAGAGAGAGAGAAAGGGGGATTATACGTATATGAGAGATAGGTCAAAATCAAATCAATCTATCAATCAAATGTATTTATAAAGCCTTTTTTACATCAGCAGATGTCACAAAGTGCTATACAGAAACCCAGCCTAAAACCCCAAACAGCAAGCAATGCAGATGTAGAAGCACGGTGGCTAGGAAAATAGATTATAACAGTCCATGGCCATTAAGGCCAGATGTTCAAATGTTCATAGATGACCAGCAGGGTCAAATAATAATCACAGTGATTGTAGTGGTTGCAACAGGTCAGTACATCAGGATTAAATATCACTTGGTTTTTCATAGCCGGGCATTTAGAGGTTGAAATAGTAAGTGCGGTAGAGAGAGAGTTGAAAACAGCAGGTCTGGGACAAGGAAGCACATCCTGTGAACAGGTCAGGGTTCCATAGCTGCAGGCAGAAGAGTGGAAACTGGAGCAGCAGCACGACCAGGTGGACTGGGGACAGCAAGGAGTCATCAGGCCAGGTGGTCCTGAGGCATGATCCTAGGGCTCAGGTCCTCCGGGCTGGGAGGGAGAGAGGGACAGAGAGAGAATCAAATCAACTTGTATTTGTCACTTGCTTCTTAAACATCAGGTGTAGACTAACAGTGAAATGCTTACTTACAGTCCCTTCCAACAACGCAGAGAGAAAAATAATAACACAAGGGATAAATACACAATGACTAATGATAACTTGGCTATATACACGGGGTACCAGTACTGAGTCTGATACTGATTCATGATTTCGACTGGCTGAGAAAAGCTGCCTGCCTGTCTGTCTTGTCCCGACTCCTGACACCTCATTACTATGCGATAGCTGGAGATCGAATTTGAATATTGAAAGAATGTTGTAAATGTCGGAGAGACAGACAGCAAGGTTTATACAAATCTCCGCTGTTGAAAACTAAATGTTAGTCTAAAAGAAATGTGAGATAATGTCTAGATGCTTTTTATAGTGGAGATCAAGTTCATAAATTGCCTGGCTGGGCTGATGAGACAGTGGATTGCGCAGTCAGATGGAACAGAGTAAATAGGCATTTTAACGTGATAGATTTAGCCGGTGGTAACTTGTGGAATAGACACCGGCTGGAATGCGGTTTTAACCAATCAGCATTCAGGATTAGACCCACCAGTTGTATAAGTTAATATAGGCAGGGATAAAGTAACTAGGCAACAGGATAGATAATAAACAGTAGCAGAAGCATATGTGATGAGTGAAAAGAGTTAGTTCAAAAAGGGTCAATGCAGATAGTTAAATAGTTAACCAAATAGCTACCAGGACTAACTATTTAGCACTCTTATGGCTTGGGGGTAGAAGCTGTTCAGAGTCCTGTTGGTTCCAGACATGGTGCATTGGTACCGCTTGCCGTGCGGAAGCAGAGAAAACAGTCTATGACTTGGCTGGCTGGAGTCTTTGACAATTTTTAGGGCCTTCCTCTGACACCGCCTGGTATAGAGGTCCTGGATGGGAGATATGTGCAGTGATGATGAGGGTTAATCTGTTGATAATAGCGAAGCAGAGATGTAGATGGGTAAGATATGTGCAGTGATGATGAGGGTTAATCTGTTGGTCAAAGCGATGCGGAGATGTAGATGGGGCAGATATGTGCAGTGATGATGAGGGTTAATCTGTTGATCATAGAGAAGCGGAGATGTAGATGGGGTATGTATGAGGAGATGTACATGGGGTATGTATGAGGAGATGTACATGGGGTATGTATGAGAAGATGTAGATGGGGTATGTATGAGCAGATGTAAATGGGGTATGTATGAGGAGATGTACATGGGGTATGTATGAGGAGATGTAGATGGGGTATGTATGAAGAGATGTAGATGGGTTATGTATGAGGAGATGTAGATGGGGTATGTATGAGGAGATGTACATGGGGTATGTATGAGGAGATGTAGATGGGGTATGTATGAGGAGATGTAGATGGGCTATGTATGAGGAGATGTAGTTGGGGTATGTATGAGGAGATGTACATGGGGTATGTATGAGGAGATGTAGATGGGGTATGTATGAGGAGATGTAGATGGGGTATGTATGAGGAGATGTAGATGGGGTATGTATGAGGAGATGTAGATGGGGTATGTATGAGAAGATGTAGATGGGGTATATATGAGGAGATGTAGATGGGGTATGTATGAGGAGATGTAGATGGGGTATGTATGAGGAGATGTAGATGGGGTATGTATGAGGAGATGTAGATGGGGTATGTATGAGGAGATGTACATGGGGTATGTATGAGGAGATGTAGATGGGGTATGTATGAGGAGATGTACATGGGGTATATATGAGGAGATGTAGATGGGGTATGTATGAGGAGATGTACATGGGGTATGTATGAGCCAGATCACAGAATAAAGGCTTTCATCCTCGCCTCCTTGGCCCTCAAAACAGAAAGGTATTTCTCCATGAGCTCCTAAAAACACAATCCACCCCTACACTACACCCGCTGCTAAACGCCCCCGGGCCCTGTTTTCACAGAGCAGCAGAATGCAGAAGCAGCGCGACAGTAATCTCCTTCCCCTGGGAGACTCTAACTGATAAGTGCCAGAGAGCGGGGGGACTGATTCTGTCAGGGGCGTCTTCAGCAGAGCGTGATGGCACACGGCATCTCCTCACGGCGCCACGCGGTAATGCGAGACGACACGGCTGACGTTACACACCGCCCACCACACATCACAGAGAGGACTTCACAGTCCAACTACAGAAAGAGAGAGAGAGAGAGAGAGAGAGAGAGAGAGAGAGAGAGAGAGAGAGAGAGAGAGAGAGAGAGAGAGAGAGAGAGAGAGAGAGAGAGAGAGAGAGAGAGAGAGAGAGAGAGAGAGAGAGAGAGAGAGAGATGAGAGAGAGAGAGAGAGAGAGAGAGAGAGAGAGAGAGAGAGAGAGAGAGATGGGGAGAAAGAGGCATCAGTGGGAATATTGAAATGCCCCTAACCTTCTCCATGGGCCACAGAGAGGGTACAGGCCACATAGAGGGTACAGGTCAAGGGACCAGGTACATTCCCTCTCTCATCTTTCCCAGTTTCATATATATATTTTTTTCATTTCTTGGGGTGACAATTTGATCATACGCTCGGTTGTTCCTTGGATTGTAATGGCTATAGCTGTGTTTAATTATGTATTTGGTTGTTTGCATGTTTGTTTACTATTTGTTTTCCTCCATCCCTCAGAGGTTAGAGGTTATAGGTTATAGGTTAGAGGTTAGAGGTTAGAGTTCAGAGGTTAGAGGTTAGAGATAGTTGGAGTTGAATATGGATGCAGAATAAACAACAACTTGACAGGACCATTCACTCACCAGGTTGAATGTCCAGATACTACATACAGTCCACCAGGGTTTCCCAACTGGTGGCCCGCGGGTAGTTTTATTTGGCCCCCCATATTTTCTGGACATAAAAGACTGTAAAAACACCAGCAAATCAGCCACATTGGGATTTTAATTTTGGAAATCTGTTCCAAAGTATTACCACACACAATAGAGAGCTATACACTGAGTACACAAAAACATTAAGAACACCTGCTCTTTCCATGACATAGACCGACCAGGTGAATCCAGGTGAAAGCTATGATCCCTTATTGATATCACTAGTTAAATCCACTTCAGTCAGGTGGTGGTGGAGGTGGGAAGAGGACAGGTCAGGTGGCGGTCCTCACCTTTAGAAGTGTTGCCAGGATATGGAGGGGGACAAAGAGCAACACAGTAAAATTGGAAAGGAAACATAATGGGAGAGTTTTCCAAATGTCATTTAGCTCAGGGCTGTGGGTGAGAGAGAGAGAGAGAGAGAGAGAGAGAGAGAGAGATGGGGAGGTGAGGATACTGTCTGAGGAAGGTCACCTTGTCGCCTGAGAAACAGAGAACCCCTTGAGATCTGCAGGTTTTTAGCTGGACAGGTAAAATGGCAGCCAAAACTCAGCCAAAGCAGATTATGATGAGCCGAGGAGCAGTCAAACTGTAAACCAGCCAATATAGAACAAATGGGTGTCAACAGACCCTGGGTAGGATTTCAACAGACCCTGGGTAGGGTGTCAACAGACCCTGGGTAGGTTGTCAACAGATCCTGGGTAGGGTGTCAACAGACCCTGGGTAGGGTTTCAACAGACCCTGGGTAGGGTGTCAACAGACCCTGGGTAGGTTGTCAACAGATCCTGGGTAGGGTGTCAACAGAACCTGGGTAGGTTGTCAACAGACCCCCAGTAGGGTGTCAACAGATCCAGGGTAGAGTGTCAACAGATCCTGGGTAGAGTGTCAACAGACCCTGGGTAGGGTGTCAACATATCCTGGATAGAGTGTCCACAGATCCTTGGTAGGATGTCAACAGACCCTGGGTAGGATGTCAACAGACCCTGGGTAGGGTGTCAACAGACCCTGGGTAGGGTGTCAACAGACCATGGGTAAAGTGTCAACAGACCCTGGGTAGAGTGTCATCAGATCCTGGGTAGGTTGTCAACAGACCCTGGGTAGGAGGTCAACCGTACAGCCAATTGTGTTGTGGTATCAAAGAGAATGTACATTGTACATTAAGCAGATGGACATGAGAGGTGGGGATAATGTATGTACTGTATGTATGTATGTATGTATGTATGTATGTATGTATGTATGTATGTATGTATGTATGTATGTATGTATGTATGTATGTATGTATGTATGTATGTATGTATGTATGTATTTATGTATATATGTATGTATGTATGTATGTATGTCTGGAGATGAGAGTGGTGTGTACTATACTATATGGAGGTGAGAGTGGTATGTACTATACTATATGGAGATGAGAGTGGTGTGTACTATACTATATGGAGATGAGAGTGGTGTGTACTATACTATATGGAGATGAGAGTGTGTACTATACTATATGGAGATGAGGGTGGTGTGTACTATACTATATGGAGATGAGAGTGGTGTGTACTATACTATATGGAGATGAGAGTGGTGTGTACTATACTATATGGAGATGAGAGTGGTGTGTACTATACTATATGGAGATGAGAGTGGTGTGTACTATACTATATGGAGATGAGAGTGTGTACTATACTATATGGAGATGAGGGTGGTGTGTACTATACTATATGGAGATGAGAGTGGTGTGTACTATACTATATGGAGAGGTAGCGTAGTGGGTAAGAGCGTTGTGCCAGTAACCGAAAGGTTGCTGGTTCTAATCCCCGAGCCGACTAGGTGAAAAATCTGTCGATGTGCCCTTGAGCAAGGCACTTAACCCTAATTGCTTCTGTAAGTCGCTCTGGAAAAGGACTAAAAATAAATAAAAATAAATAAAATAAATAAAGATGAGAGTGTGTACTGTACTACATGGAGATGAGAGTGGTGTGTACTATACTATATGGAGATGAGAGTGTGTACTATACTATATGGAGATGAGAGTGGTGTGTACTATACTATATGAGAGTGGTGTGTACTATACTATATGGAGATTAGAGTGGTGTGTACTATACTACAGTGCCTTGCAAAAGTATTCATCCCCCTTGGTGTTTTTCCTATTTTGTTGCATTACAACCTGAAATTTAAATGGATTTTTATTTGGATTTCATGTAATGGACATACACAAAATAGTCCAAATTGTTGAAGTGAAATGAAAAAAATGACTTGTTTCAAAAAATTCTAAAAAATAAATAACGGAAAACTGGTCGTGCATATGTATTCACCCCCTTTGATATGAAGCCCCTAAATAAGATCTGGTGCAACATATTACCTTCAGAAGTCACATAATTAGTTAAATAAAGTCCACCTACGTGCAATCTAAGTGTCACATGATCTGTCACATGATCTCAGTATATATATACCTGTTCTGAAAGGCCCCAGAGTCTGCAACACCACTAAGCAAGGGGCACCACCAAGCAAGCGGCACCATGAAGACCAAGGAGCTCTCCAAACAGGTCAGGGACAAAGTTGTGGAGAAGTACAGATCAGGATTGGGTTATAAAAAAAATATCAGAAACTTTGAACATCCCACAGAGAACCATTAAATCCATTATTAAAAATGGAAAGAATATTGCACCACAACTAACCTGCCAAGAGAGGGCCGCCCACCAAAACTCACAGACCAGGCAAGGAGGGCATTAATTACATTTATACTGGCCCCCCGTGGGAATCGAACCCACAACCCTGGCGTTGCAAACGCCATGCTCTATCAACTGAGCTACATCCCTGCCGGCCATTCCCTCCCCTACCCTGGATGACGCTGGGCCAATTGTGCGCCGCCCATGAGTCTCCCGGTCGCGGCCGGCTGCGACAGAGCCTGGATTCGAACCAGGATCTCTAGTGGCACAGTTAGCACTGCGATGCAGTGCCTTAGACCACAACAAAGAGACCAAAGATAACCCTGAAGGACCTGCAAAGCTCCACAGCGGAGATTGGAGTATCTATCCATAGGACCACTTTAAGCCGTACACTCCACAGAGCTGGGCTTTACGGAAGAGTGGCCAGAAAAAAAACACTGCTTAAAGAAAAAAATAAGCAAACACGTTTGGTGTTCGCCAAAAGCCATGTGAGAGACTCCCCAAACATATGGAAGAAGGTACTCTGGTCAGATGAGACAAAAATTGAGCTTTTTGGAAATCAAGGAAAACGCTATGTCTGGCGTAAACCCAACACCTCTCATCACCCATCCCCACAGTGAAGCATGGTGGTGGCAGCATCATGCTGTGGGGATGTTTTTCATCAGCAGGGACTGGGAAACTGGTCTGAATTGAAGGAATGATGGATGGCACTAAATACAGGGAACATCTTGAGGGAAACCTGTTTCATTCTTCCAGAGATTTGAGACTGGGACGGAGGTTCACCTTGCAGGACAATGACCCTAAGCATACTGCTAAAGCAACACTTGAGTGGTTTAAGGGGAAACATTTACATTTCTTGGAATGGCCTAGTCAAAGCCCAGACCTCAATCCAATTGAGAATCTGTGGTATGACTTAAAGATTGCTGTACACCAGCGGAACCCATCCAACTTGAATTGAAGAATGGGCAAAAATAGTGGCTAGATGTGCCAAGCTTATAGACACATACCTCAAGAGACTTGCAGCTGTAATTGCTGCAAAAGGTGGCTCTGCAAAGTATTGACTTTGGGGGGAATAGTTATGCACGCTCTAGTGTTCTGTTTTTTTTATCTTATTTCTTGTTTGTTTCACATCTTCAAAATGGTAGGCATGTTGTGGTAGGCAAATCAAATTATACAAACCCCCAAAAAATCATTTTTAATTCCAGGGGGGTGTCAAGGGGGGTGAATACTTTCGCAAGCCACGCAATCAATAATTGAGAACAATGTCTATGTCGGCTCCGCTTGTGGCTTTCAAACCCTCTAGAGTCTAAGCCCTGTTTAAACCGGGGGGAATTGTTTTAAGATGGCCATACCAAGGATAATTTAGCTATTTTATTTTACATTTTAAGAAAAAACGTAATTTGATGAAACATTGAATTTGGCTATGCTTCTATTAGCCAATAGAAACGTATTGAATAACAGCTTTACTACATGGAACAACAGATAGTCCACAAATAAATCAAAAGTTTGTTTGTTGGAAAGTGTCAGTCCTATATTTGAGAGATATAAATAAATATTTGACCCCTATTTAACCCCTTATTTTAGGCACTAAACTACTTCCATATGTACTTCCATTCATTTTTCAAACTGGTACCGGGGGACCTTCAGACTACTCTTGTGAGGCCTGTGGGCATCCTAGACGCTACAGACAGAAGTTGGCAGATCTGCAGTACCGACTTCAGACCAGTCCCCCGATGCTTGTGGGGGTCGTAGAGCAAAACAGAGAATACCATCATGTTCGTGAGTCTCATCTTTCCATAGAGGTGTCATAATATCTTGTAGGCCAAACCGTTCAGACGCTACAGACGTTTTCGTGAGAAGGCAGACTGCATGGAACTGTTGTCTAATGAAGTCCGGGCCATCGTTGTTGACCATGTGGTAAACAAAGGCATTACCATGGCAGAGGCTGCCAGATTAGTTCACCCCAACCTGAAAGATCAACTGTCAATTCGATCATGAGAATATTTCGTCAAGAAAACCGGTAAGTCTGCAGGATATGCACTATGCTTTACCATTACATTTACAGTAAATTACATATTGTAATG
Organism: Coregonus clupeaformis; assembly: GCF_020615455.1. NCBI lineage: Eukaryota > Metazoa > Chordata > Actinopteri > Salmoniformes > Salmonidae > Coregonus > Coregonus clupeaformis. The sequence continues at coordinate 19,984,409 of NC_059192.1, read as the reverse complement.
CATGTTAATTCACAAAACATGTTACATTATTCTTACAGTATGATCTATTGACAGTATACTCTGTTCTACCCTCAGAATTGACAGAAGACCCCATGGTGGGGGCTGTGGCTGTGTGCTGACCGACCAGCAGGAGTGGTGGAAATGGTGAGGGCCAGAAATGACATACGGCATCCATCAGCCTTCCAACAATCACCCACCTTTTGAAGAGGCACCAGGTATCTATGAAACACATTTACCTGGTGCCTTTTGAGAGAAGCAATGACCGGGTGAAACAACCGCAGGGCGAGTATGTTCAGGTACTGCACTATATACTGTATTACTGGTACTATCATATTGGAACTATACTGTAAAAACTAACCAAAACATATTTTTAGAGGGTGACTGTGCTTGATGCTGCTGTGAACCATCGCAAGTATATCTTGTTGATGAAGCGGGCTTCAACCTGGCCAAAACTTGGCGCCGTGGGCAGAACCTCATCGGGCAACGGGCGACCGTCCAAGTGCCTGGAGGAAACGTCTCCATGTGCGCAGCTATCTCTGAAGATCCTACAACACTGCACACTTCATTGTGTTTCTCAATTAAATTGAGAAGACCTGTCAAGGTGAAGGGGTCACCCATGTCATTGTGTGGGCCAATGTCAGGTTCCACCATGCAGTCATTCAGGCATGGTTTCGGGCCATCCTCGATTCGTGACCCTATACCTGCCACATACTTCTTTCCTTAACCCTAATTGAGGAATTCTTTCAGCATGGAGTTGGAAGGTGTACGATCGCCATCCCATTGAGCGTGCCACCCTGTTTCTGGCCATGGATGAGGCATGCCACGACATCAATGCAGACCAATGTCAAGCTTGGATTCGCCATGCCAAAAGGTTTTTCCCGCAGTGCATGAACAATGAGGACATTTACTGTGATGTGGCTGAGAATTTATGGCCAAATGCTCAAGACAGGCTTGAAGCAAATTAGTGCGTGCTAAATGTTATGTTTTATTTTAATTCATTTAATTTGTTTCATTTAATTTGATTAGACCGTACACCTATGTTTTTTTTTAGCATGATTGTAGAGCATGTCTTCATTGATCACACCTTTGATTACACATTGGATAGATATTATAGAAATCATTGATTTTCTGTCAATTTTGTTGGGTAATGTAAGTGTATTGCCTAATGTGAAAACTGTGTAATCTACTGTAATTTACAGTACTGTAGCATATTACTTTCATCACTTCCAAGGGTAATTTGAAACAGTATCTTGCATTTTTTGCTATTGGATTAACTGGTAGTTAAAACGACTCAATTGAAAAGATATCGTTATGTTGTGTTTTGGTGATTAAACCAATGTTCTCATTACATTTCACAATAAATGTATATTTTGAATCAATGGTTGTGTGGTGAGAGATGTTTACAATCCAAATGAATGCATAATTGACAGGTTTTGAATGAAAGACTGGCAGGAGTTTTGTATTAAGAGTTGTGAGAATGTACCACATACTTGTGAAAATAGTACCAAAGCGATAAAAAAAAAAACTGTAAGTAAACTAGACGGCACGATTTTCTTGTTTTTTTTATTTACGGATAGCCAGGGGCACACTCCAACACTTAGACATAATTTACAAACAATGCATTTGTGTTTAGTGAGTCCGGCAGATCAGAGGCAGTAGGGATGACCAGGGATGTTCTCTTGATAAGTGCGTGAATTGGACCATTTCTCTGTCCTGCTAAGCATTCAAAATGTAACGAGTACTTTTGGGTGCTAGGGAAAATGTATGGAGTAAAAAGTACATTCTTTTCTTTAGGAATGTAGTGAAGTAAAAGTTGTCAAAAATATAAATAGTAAAGTACAAATACCCAACCAAACTACTTAAGTAGTACTTTAAAGTATTTTTACTTAAGTACTTTACACCACTGCACATGTAACAGTGTTGCTTCCGTCCTCTCCTCACCCCTACCTGGGCTTGAACCTGGGAACCTCTGCACACATCGACAACAGTCACCCTCGAAGCACCGTTACATGTCGCTCCACAAAAGACGTGGCCCTTGCAGAGCAAGGGAAACAACAACTTCAAGGTCTCAGAGCGAGTGACGTCACCGATTGAAATGCTACTAGTGCGCAACGCTAACACGCTAGCCATTTCACAACTGTTACACACACACACACACACCAGCCCTTTCACCTGCTGAGCTTGGGGCAATACCCGAATATCACACCTCACAGTTATCTCCCTAAAGCTGTCTGGAAGTGCCCCGTACCTCCTGTGTCAAGGGGCAAGCCAGGACCATAGGGCTGTCACACCAGCTTCCCCCCCTAACATATTGTGAGAGGAACACTGTGTGTGTGTGTGTGTGTGTGTGTGTGTGTGTGTGTGTGTGTGTGTGTGTGTGTGTGTGTGTGTGTGTGTGTGTGTGTGTGTGTGTGTGTGTGTGTGTGTGTGTGTGTGTGTGTGTGTGTGTGTGTGTGTGTGTGTGTGTGTGTATTCCAGAGCCTCAAAATACCAGTACACCCCTCTCTCTGTCTCCAGGATTTTTATTGTGCTGTCCCTCACATAGACTTGATAATAAGGCTCCATATTCCCTGACCACTGTTGACTGGGTCTGATGTCACTTGTGCAGGAATGAGAGAACAAAATGTTGAGCAGGTAAACTCGGTTCTTCTCCATTAGTAACAACCATAACTGTCTTCACTCACAACATCTGCACACACTGAGAGAGACTTAGGCGAGATGGTGTGTGTGTGTGTATTTGTGTGTGTGTGTGTGTCTGAGATGAATATAGCATATAGCGTTGGGAGAGAGGCGAATGAGAGCCGCTGACCAGGGAGGCAGAGTTAATCCTCAGGTGATTATAGCCAGGCCTGGGGCATCATTAGAATGGGCATACACTTCCCCTCCAGCCTCCCTCCATCCTCCCTCCATTCCCTCTCCCTCACTCAAGGCCGACTTAACCACCCCTTCTGCGGAGTCAATAAGGAGAGGGACCTAGGGTTATCTGTCACGTGATCCCCAAGATGGCACAGGGCTGGCACAGCTATAAGACAGAGGTGTGGGTAAATAAACATATCTCCCCTCTGCCATCCATCCATCACACTCCGCCAGACGGGAGAGGAATGCAGCCTCTCTGAGGACCCTGATGAGTAGAGACATAGACAGAGCAGATGCCACATGGTCAGGGTGCTAGGTGTTGGAGCGTGAACTGCTCCACTGTGCTAATATCGATATAATGATGGTACTAATGATCCTTGCATGGGGCTGAATGTCAATGTGTTTAGAGGAGGAGACTGTATATGGTTTAAAATGTGTGGTTGGTATATAGAGGAGGAGACTGTATATGGTTTAGAATGTGTGGTTGGTATATAGAGGAGGAGACTGTATATGGTTTATAATGTGTGGTTGGTATATAGAGAAGGAGACTGTATATGGTTTAGAATGTGTGGTTGGTATATAGAGGAGGAGACTGTATATGGTTTAGAATGTGTGGTTGCCATATAGAGCAGGAAACTGTATATGGTTTAGAATGTGTGGTTGGTATATAGATGAGAGACTGTATATGGTTTAGAATGTGTGGTTGGTGTATAGAGAAGGAGACTGTATATGGTTTAGAATGTGTGGTTGGTATATAGAGGAGGAGCCTGTGTATGGTTTAAAATGTGTGGTTGGTATATAGAGGAGGAGACTGTATACGGTTTATAATGTGTGGTTGGTATATAGAGGAGGAGACCGTATATGGTTTAGAATGTGTGGTTGGATTATAGAGGAAGAGACTGTATATGGTTTAGAATGTGTGGTTGGTATATAGAGGAGGAGTCTGTATATTGTTTAGAATGTGTGGTTGGTATATAGAGGAGGAGACTGTATATGGTTTAGAATGTGTGGTTGGTATATAGAGGAGGAGACTGTATATGGTTTATAATGTGTGGTTGGTATATAGAGGAGGAGACTGTATATGGTTTAGAATGTGTGGTTGGTTTATAGAGGAAGAGACTGTATATGGTTTAGAATGTGTGGTTGGTATATAGAGGAGGAGACTGTATATGGTTTAGAATGTGTGGTTGGTATATAGAGGAGGAGACTGTATATGGTTTAGAATGTGTGGTTGGTATATAGAGGAGGAGACTGTATATGGTTTAGAATGTGTGGTTGGTATATAGAGAAGGAGCCTGTATATGGTTTAGAATGTGTGGTTGGTATATAGAGAAGGAGACTGTATATGGTTTAGAACGTGTGGTTGGTATATAGAGGAGGAGACTGTATATGGTTTAGAAAGTGTGGTTGGTATATAGATGAGAGACTGTATATGGTTTAGAATGTGTGGTTGGTATATAGAGGAAGAGACTGTATATGGTTTAGAATGTGTGGTTGGTATATAGAGGAGGAGACTGTATATGGTTTAGAATGTGTGGTTGGTTTATAGAGGAAGAGACTGTATATGGTTTAGAATGTGTGGTTGGTATATAGAGGAGGAGTCTGTATATTGTTTAGAATGTGTGGTTGGTATATAGCGGAGGAGACTGTATATGGTTTAAAATGTGTGGTTGGTATATAGAGGAGGAGACTGTATATGGTTTAGAATGTGTGGTTGGTATATAGAGGAGGAGACTGTATATGGTTTAGAATGTGTGGTTGGTATATAGAGGAGGAGACTGTATATGGTTTAGAATGTGTGGTTGCTATATAGAGCAGGAGACTGTATATGGTTTAGAATGTGTGGTTGGTATATAGATGAGAGACTGTATATGGTTTAGAATGTGTGGTTGGTGTATAGAGAAGGAGACTGTATATGGTTTAGAATGTGTGGTTGGTATATAGAGGAGGAGCCTGTGTATGGTTTAAAATGTGTGGTTGGTATATAGAGGAGGAGACTGTATACGGTTTATAATGTGTGGTTGGTATATAGAGGAGGAGACTGTATATGGTTTAGAATGTGTGGTTGGATTATAGAGGAAGAGACTGTATATGGTTTAGAATGTGTGGATGGTATATAGAGGAGGAGTCTGTATATTGTTTAGAATGTGTGGTTGGTATATAGAGGAAGAGACTGTATATGGTTTAGAATGTGTGTTTGGTATATAGAGGAGGAGACTGTATATGGTTTAGAATGTGTGGTTGGTTTATAGAGGAAGAGACTGTATATGGTTTAGAATGTGTGGTTGGTATATAGAGGAGGAGTCTGTATATTGTTTAGAATGTGTGGTTGGTATATAGCGGAGGAGACTGTATATGGTTTAAAATGTGTGGTTGGTATATAGAGGAGGAGACTGTATATGGTTTAGAATGTGTGGTTGGTATATAGAGGAGGAGACTGTATATGGTTTAGAATGTGTGGTTGGTATATAGAGGAGGAGACTGTATATGGTTTAGAATGTGTGGTTGCTATATAGAGCAGGAGACTGTATATGGTTTAGAATGTGTGGTTGGTATATAGATGAGAGACTGTATATGGTTTAGAATGTGTGGTTGGTGTATAGAGAAGGAGACTGTATATGGTTTAGAATGTGTGGTTGGTATATAGAGGAGGAGCCTGTGTATGGTTTAAAATGTGTGGTTGGTATATAGAGGAGGAGACTGTATACGGTTTATAATGTGTGGTTGGTATATAGAGGAGGATACTGTATATGGTTTAGAATGTGTGGTTGGATTATAGAGGAAGAGACTGTATATGGTTTAGAATGTGTGGTTGGTATATAGAGGAGGAGACTGTATATGGTTTATAATGTGTGGTTGGTATATAGAGGAGGAGACTTTATATGGTTTAGAATGTGTGGTTGGTTTATAGAGGAAGATACTGTATATGGTTTAGAATGTGTGGTTGGTATATAGAGGAGGAGACTGTATATGCTTTAGAATGTGTGGTTGGTATATAGAGGAGGAGACTGTATATGGTTTAAAATGTGTGGTTGGTATATAGAGGAGGAGACTGTATATGGTTTAGAATGTGTGGTTGGTATATAGAGGAGGAGACTGTATATGGTTTAGAATGTGTGGTTGGTTTATAGAGGAAGAGACTGTATATGGTTTAGAATGTGTGGTTGGTATATAGAGGAGGAGTCTGTATATTGTTTAGAATGTGTGGTTGGTATATAGCGGAGGAGACTGTATATGGTTTAAAATGTGTGGTTGGTATATAGAGGAGGAGACTGTATATGGTTTAGAATGTGTGGTTGGTTTATAGAGGAAGAGACTGTATATGGTTTAGAATGTGTGGTTGGTATATAGAGGAGGAGTCTGTATATTGTTTAGAATGTGTGGTTGGTATATAGAGGAGGAGACTGTATATGGTTTAAAATGTTTGGTTGGTATATAGAGGAGTAGACTGTATATGGTTTAGAATGTGTGGTTGGTATATAGAGGAGGAGACTGTATATGGTTTATAATGTATGGTTGGTATATAGAGAAGGAGACTGTATATGGTTTAGAATGTGTGGTTGGTATATAGAGGAGGAGACTGTATATGGTTTAGAATGTGTGGTTGCTATATAGAGAATGAGACTGTATATGGTTTAAAATGTGTGGTTGGTATATAGATGAGAGACTGTATATGGTTTAGAATGTGTGGTTGGTGTATAGAGAAGGAGACTGTATATGGTTTAGAATGTGTGGTTGGTATATAGAGGAGGAGCCTGTGTATGGTTTAAAATGTGTGGTTGGTATATAGAGGAGGAGACTGTATACGGTTTATAATGTGTGGTTGGTATATAGAGGAGGAGACTGTATATGGTTTAGAATGTGTGGTTGGTATATAGAGGAGGAGCCTGTATATGGTTTAAAATGTGTGGTTGGTATATAGAGGAGGAGACTGTATATTGTTTAGAATGTGTGGTTGGTTTATAGAGGAAGAGACTGTATATGGTTTAGAATGTGTGGTTGGTATATAGAGGAGGAGTCTGTATATTGTTTAGAATGTGTCGTTGGTATATAGAGGAGGAGACTGTACATGGTTTAAAATGTGTGGTTGGTTTTGTAGAGGACGAGACTCTATATGGTTTAGAATGTGTGGTTGGTATATAGAGGAGGAGACTCTATATGGTTTAAAATGTGTGGTTGGTATAACGAGGAGGAGACTGTATATGGTTTAGAATGTGTGGTTGGTATATAGAGGAGGAGACTGTATATGGTTTAGAATGTGTGGTTGGTATATAGAGGAGGAGACTGTATATGGTTTAGAATGTGTGGTTGGTATATAGAGAAGGAGACTGTATATGGTTTAGAATGTGTGGTTGGTATATAGAGGAGGAGACTGTATATGGTTTAGAATGTGTGTTGGTATATAGAGGAGGAGACTGTATATGGTTTAGAATGTGTGGTTGGTATATAGCGGAGGAGACTGTATATGGTTTAAAATGTGTGGTTGGTATATAGAGGAGGAGACTGTATATGGTTTAGAATGTGTGGTTGGTTTATAGAGGAAGAGACTGTATATGGTTTAGAATGTGTGGTTGGTATATAGAGGAGGAGTCTGTATATTGTTTAGAATGTGTGGTTGGTATATAGAGGAGGAGACTGTATATGGTTTAAAATGTGTGGTTGGTATATAGAGGAGGAGACTGTATATGGTTTAGAATGTGTGGTTGGTATATAGAGGAGGAGACTGTATATGGTTTATAATGTATGGTTGGTATATAGAGAAGGAGACTGTATATGGTTTAGAATGTGTGGTTGGTATATAGAGGAGGAGACTGTATATGGTTTAGAATGTGTAGTTGCTATATAGAGCAGGAGACTGTATATGGTTTAAAATGTGTGGTTGGTATATAGATGAGAGACTGTATATGGTTTAGAATGTGTGGTTGGTGTATAGAGAAGGAGACTGTATATGGTTTAGAATGTGTGGTTGGTATATAGAGGAGGAGCCTGTGTATGGTTTTAAAATGTGTGGTTGGTATATAGAGGAGGAGACTGTATACGGTTTATAATGTGTGGTTGGTATATAGAGGAGGAGACTGTATATGGTTTAGAATGTGTGGTTGGTATATAGAGGAGGAGCCTGTATATGGTTTTAAAATGTGTGGTTGGTATATAGAGGAGGAGACTGTATATTGTTTAGAATGTGTGGTTGGTTTATAGAGGAAGAGACTGTATATGGTTTAGAATGTGTGGTTGTATATAGAGGAGGAGTCTGTATATTGTTTAGAATGTGTGGTTGGTATATAGAGGAGGAGACTGTAAATGGTTTAAAAGTGGTTGGTTTTGTAGATGACGAGACTCTATATGGTTTAGAATTTTTGGTTGGTATATAGAGGAGGAGACTCTATATGGTTTAAAATATGTGGTTGGTATAACGAGGAGGAGACTGTATATGGTTTAGAATGTGTGGTTGGTATATAGAGGAGGAGACTGTATATGGTTTAGAATGTGTGGTTGGTATATAGAGGAGGAGACTGTATATGGTTTAGAATGTGTGGTTGGTATATAGAGAAGGAGACTGTATATGGTTTAGAATGTGTGGTTGGTATATAGAGGAGGAGACTGTATATGGTTTAGAATGTGTGGTTGGTATATAGAGGAGGAGACTGTATATGGTTTAGAATGTGTGGTTGGTATATAGCGGAGGAGACTGTATATGGTTTTAAAATGTGTGGTTGGTATATAGAGGAGGAGACTGTATATGGTTTAGAATGTGTGGTTGGTTTATAGAGGAAGAGACTGTATATGGTTTAGAATGTGTGGTTGGTATATAGAGGAGGAGTCTGTATATTGTTTAGAATGTGTGGTTGGTATATAGAGGAGGGAGACTGTATATGGTTTAAAATGTGTGGTTGGTATATAGAGGAGGAGACTGTATATGGTTTTAGAATGTGTGGTTGGTATATAGAGGAGGAGACTGTATATGGTTTATAATGTATGGTTGGTATATAGAGAAGGAGACTGTATATGGTTTAGAATGTGTGGTTGGTATATAGAGGAGGAGACTGTATATGGTTTAGAATGTGTAGTTGCTATATAGAGCAGGAGACTGTATATGGTTTAAAATGTGTGGTTGGTATATAGATGAGAGACTGTATATGGTTTAGAATGTGTGGTTGGTGTATAGAGAAGGAGACTGTATATGGTTTAGAATGTGTGGTTGGTATATAGAGGAGGAGCCTGTGTATGGTTTAAAATGTGTGGTTGGTATATAGAGGAGGAGACTGTATACGGTTTATAATGTGTGGTTGGTATATAGAGGAGGAGACTGTATATGGTTTAGAATGTGTGGTTGGTATATAGAGGAGGAGCCTGTATATGGTTTAAAATGTGTGGTTGGTATATAGAGGAGGAGACTGTATATTGTTTAGAATGTGTGGTTGGTTTATAGAGGAAGAGACTGTATATGGTTTAGAATGTGTGGTTGGTATATAGAGGAGGAGTCTGTATATTGTTTAGAATGTGTGGTTGGTATATAGAGGAGGAGACTGTAAATGGTTTAAAAAGTGGTTGGTTTTGTAGATGACGAGACTCTATATGGTTTAGAATTTTTGGTTGGTATATAGAGGAGGAGACTCTATATGGTTTAAAATGTGTGGTTGGTATAACGAGGAGGAGACTGTATATGGTTTAGAATGTGTGGTTGGTATATAGAGGAGGAGACTGTATATGGTTTAGAATGTGTGGTTGGTATATAGAGGAGGAGACTGTATATGGTTTAGAATGTGTGGTTGGTATATAGAGGAGGAGACTGTATATGGTTTAGAATGTGTGGTTGGTATATAGAGAAGGAGACTGTATATGGTTTAGAATGTGTGGTTGGTATATAGAGGAGGAGACTGTATATGGTTTAGAATGTGTGGTTGGTATATAGAGGAGGAGACTGTATATGGTTTAGAATGTGTGGTTGGTATATAGATTAGAGACTGTATATGGTTTAGAATGTGTGGTTGGTATATAGAGGAGGAGACTGTATATGGTTTAGAATGTGTGTTTGGTATAAAGAGGAGGAAACTGTAAATGGTTTAGAATGTGTGGTTGGTATATAGAGGAGAGACTGTATATGATTTAGAATGTGTGGTTGGTATATAGAGGAGGAGATTGTATATGGTTTAGAATGTGTGGTTGGTATATAGAGAAGGAGACTGTATATTGTTTAGAATGTGTGGTTGGTATATAGAGGAGGAGACTGTACATGGTTTAAAATGTGTGGTTGGTTTTGTAGAGGACGAGACTCTATATGGTTTAGAATGTGTGGTTGGTATATAGAGGAGGAGACTCTATATGGTTTAAAATGTGTGGTTGGTATAACGAGGAGGAGACTGTATATGGTTTAGAATGTGTGGTTGGTATATAGAGGAGGTGACTGTATATGGTTTAGAATGTGTGGTTGGTATATAGAGGAGGAGACTGTATATGGTTTAGAATGTGTGGTTGGTATATAGAGAAGGAGACTGTATATGGTTTAGAATGTGTGGTTGGTATATAGAGGAGGAGACTGTATATGGTTTAGAATGTGTGGTTGGTATATAGAGGAGGAGACTGTATATGGTTTAGAATGTGTGGTTGGTATATAGCGGAGGAGACTGTATATGGTTTAAAATGTGTGGTTGGTATATAGAGGAGGAGACTGTATGTGGTTTAGAATGTGTGGTTGGTTTATAGAGGAAGAGACTGTATATGGTTTAGAATGTGTGGTTGGTATATAGAGGAGGAGTCTGTATATTGTTTAGAATGTGTGGTTGGTATATAGAGGAGGAGACTGTATATGGTTTAAAATGTGTGGTTGGTATATAGAGGAGGAGACTGTATATGGTTTAGAATGTGTGGTTGGTATATAGAGGAGGAGACTGTATATGGTTTATAATGTATGGTTGGTATATAGAGAAGGAGACTGTATATGGTTTAGAATGTGTGGTTGGTATATAGAGGAGGAGACTGTATATGGTTTAGAATGTGTGGTTGCTATATAGAGCAGGAGACTGTATATGTTTTAAAATGTGTGGTTGTGTCACGAGTTACAAAGCCAGAACCCAGAAGCAGACCAGGACAAGGTAAGTTGAAACGAAGGTGAGTGTTTATTTACAAATTCAAGAGTGATGCTGAATAATCCAGGGAACAGAGCGGGCGGCGTTGATTAGTTGTTGGGGGTGCAGTGGTTGATCCAATCATGGCTCGGCAGCCGCCGACCACCAGGCAGAGGTTGGATGAAGGTTCCGGACGAGTAACTGCAGATGGAACAAAACGGAGGTAAGTAAACAACAAACCAACAAGGTGCAAAACAACAAAACTAACGCTAGACGCTCTAAGACTGATACTCTGATAAACCTACTGTTCATGGCTAACGATCCGGCAGGGAATGGATGTTAGGCCAGAGCCTAAGAAGGGTGATGATCAGGACCAGGTGTGCAGATTGCTGATGGGATGCAGGTGCGGAAATCAAGAGAGCTCCCCAGAGCGTTCCAGAACCCTCGGGAAACTGGAGATCCCGAGCAGAAAAACTAGTCCACAGAAAGGACCCGACTCAGACTGCCGGGATCGTTACAGTACCCCCCTCCGACGAACGCCACCGGGCGGACTCCCGGAGCGCCAGGATGGAGGCGGTAGAAGTCACGGATGAGGTCAGCATCTAGGATCTGTCGCCGCGGAATCCAACTCCTCTCTTCAGGACCATACCCCTCCCAGTCCACGAGATACTGGAAACCCCGGCCCCGCCGTCTGGAATCCATGATGCGTCGCACCGTGTAGGCAGGACCACCTCCGATCATCCGAGGAGGAGGAGGAGGAGGCGGAGGAGGCAACAGAGGACTGAGGAAAACAGGCTTGAGGCAGGAGACATGAAAGGTGGGATGGACTCTGAGCGTCCTCGGGAGTTTGAGTCGAACTGCCACCGGATTGATCACCTTCTCCACCACAAACGGACCAATGAACTTCGGTAACAACTTCCTAGACTCAGTCCGTAAAGGAAGATCCCGTGTGGCCAACCAGACCCTATCTCCGATGGTGTAGGTGGGAGCGGGGATCCGGCGACGATTCGCCTGGAGCTGATACCGGTCCGAAACTCTAAGGAGTGCCTTTCTGGCCCGATGCCAGGTCCGGTGGCAACGATTAATATGGGCCTGAACAGAAGGCACTGAGAGCTCCTTCTCCTGAGAAGGGAACAAGGGAGGTTGGTAGCCATACAGGCACTGGAAGGGAGACATCCCAGTGGCAGATGTAGGGGAGAGTATTGTGGGCATACTCAACCCAAGGCAACTGAGAGACCCAGGAGGTGGGGTTGGAAGAGGCCAGGCAGCGTAGCGTGGATTCCATCTTCTGGTTGGCTCTCTCCGCCTGACCATTAGATTGGGGGTGAAAACCAGATGTGAGACTGACTGTAGCTCCAATGGCCAAACAGAAGGACTTCCAGACAGCAGAGGTAAACTGAGGGCCACGGTCGGAAACGATATCACTGGGCAACCCGTGGACCCTGAAAACCTCCCTAACCAGGATCTCGGACGTCTCCGAGGCAGAGGGAAGCTTGGCAATTGGCACCAAGTGGGCGAACTTGCTGAATCTGTCCACGATAGTCAGAACGCCCGTGTTCCCCTCAGAAGCGGGCAACCCAGTGACAAAGTCCAGGGCCAGATGCGACCATGGTCGCCGGGGAATAGGAAGGGGGTGAAGTAGTCCAGAGCTGGGCCGATTGGTACTCTTATTCTGCGCACACACTGGACAGGCAGCAACATAACCCCGAGTATCCTCGGCCATGGCAGGCCACCAAAACGTCTGCGAAGAAACGCCATCGTCCGAGCCACGCCAGGGTGACAAGCCATCTTGCTGGCGTGGGACCATTTGAGGACCGCGGGACGAACCGACTCAGGCACAAACAACCGACCGGGTGGACCGTTACCGGGACCGGGCTGCGTCCGAAGAGCCGCCATCACCTCCTCCTCAATCTTCCACCTAACAGCTCCCCACGACGCAGTTCCGGGGGAGAATTGTCTCGGTCTTGGACCCACTCTCCTCCGTCTTGGAGAACATCCGAGACAAGGCGTCCGCCTTGCCGTTCTTAGATCCAGGTCGGAACGTCAGGGAAAAAATTGAATCGTCCGAAAAACAACGACCACCTGGCCTGACGGGAGTTGAGACGTCTAGCCGATTGCACGTAAGCAAGATTCTTGTGGTCAGTCCAGACAATAAACGGCTGCTCCGCCCCCTCCAACCAGTGGCGCCACTCCTCCAAGGCAAGTTTCACCGCGAGAAGCTCCCGGTTACCCACATCGTAATTCCTCTCCGCAGGCGAAAGGCGACGAGAGTAGTAGGCGCAGGGATGGAGTTTACTGTCCGTGGAGCATCGCTGCGACAGGATGGCGCCAACTCCCACATCAGACGCGGCCCACTTCAACGACGAACTGACGGGCCGTGTCCGGTTGAGAGAGAATCGGTGCGTTGGTGAATCGCCTCTTCAAATCCAGAAACGCTCGATCCGCCTCCGGATTCCACTTGAAGCTCCTGATACTGGAAGTCAAGGCCGTTAACGGAGCGGCCACACGGCTGTAATCCCCGGATGACTCTGCGGTAGAAATTCGCAAACCCCAAAAATCTCTGGAGCTGCAATCTCGTACCGGGCTGGGCCCATTCCAGAACCGCTCTAACCTTCTCCTGGTCCATCCTAATCTCTCCCCTGGAGATGATGTACCCGAGAAAGGATGTCGTGTGGGCGTGAAACTCGCACTTCTCGGCCTTCACGAACAGGCGATTCTCCAACAACCGCTGCAGAACCTGCCGGACATGCTGGACGTGGTCGGAAGGTTCCTTCGAGAAGATCAGAATGTCATCCAGGTAAACAAACACAAAGAGACCGATCATATCTCTCAGGACGTCGTTCACCATACTCTGGAATACCGCTGGAGCATTGGTCAGTCCAAACGGCATCACCTGATACTCGAAGTGACCCATCGGTGTATTGAAACCCGTCAACCACTCGTCTCCCTCTCTGATCCGGACCATGTGATACGCATTGCGTAGGTCTAGCTTGGTGAACACCGTAGCACCCTGTAAGGAGTCGAAGGCAGAACTCATCAAGGGCAGGGGATACTTGTTCTTGACCGTGATGTCATTCAACCCCCGATAATCAATACACGGTCGAAGAGAGCCATCCTTCTTACCCACAAAGAAGAATCCTGCCCCCAGGGGTGATGACGAGGGACGAAACGAGACCAGCAGCTAGGGACTCCTTGATGTAGGTCTCCAAAGCCTCACGTTCAGGGCGGGAGATACTGTATAACCTTCCCTTGGGGTAGACAGCTCCAGGGAACAGGTTGATGGCACAATCATATGGTCGGTGGGGAGGGAGTGACAGAGCCTTCTGCTTACTGAACACTTCCCCCAAATCGTGATATGTCTCGGGAACCAGGGACAAATCTGGGGGTTTAGCCTCAATCACCTGGCTGGGAACCGAATGGGGACAGGCAGTCCTGAGACAGTTAGCATGACAATCAAGGCTCCAACTCGTTACCTTGCCCGTCACCCAATCGAACGTGGGATTGTGTTCCTTCAGCCAGGGGTATCCAAGGACCAGAGGAACATGGGAAGACGGCAGAATGAAGAATGAAATCATCTCCGAATGATTCCCCGACAACAGCATCTTAACCGGTTCAGTCCTCATCGTGATACGTGCCAGACTACTGCCGTTCAGAGTGGTCGCTTCAATGGCTTCCGGCAATTGCTCCTTGAAAGCCCCAGCTGTTCCACCAACTCGGCATCAAGAAAGCTTCCATCGGCACCTGAATCGATAAAAGCGTTAATCGCTAAGCTCTGATTCCTGTTCACAAGGGTAGCCGGGAAACGGGGTCTGACAGAGGTACTGAGAGGTTGAAACTGGCTCGCTAAAAGTCCTCCCAACTTTAGCGAGCCGGGCAGTTTGACGACCGCCGGGAACAAGTGGAGATGTAATGTCCCGAGCTACCACAGTAGAGGCAGCAGTTGGTCTTACGTCTATGTTGACGCTCCTCCTTGGTTAACCCGTGCCGCCCCACTTGCATGGGTTCAGAATCGGGAGAGAGGACCTCTCCACTAATCCTTTGTGGTGGAGAATGATCGACGTGTTCTGGTCCACCACCCGACCCGACTGGGAACTGAGAAGCTGATCGATTGGACGGACCCCATTGCTTCTCCCTCCTTCGCTCTCGGACTCGATTATCCACCCGAATAGACAAGGCTACCAAGCTGTCCAGGTCACTAGGCTCCGGATAGGAGATCAACTCATCCTTGAGCTGCTCCGACAGACCCTGGTAAAAGGCCGCTTGCAGAGACTCCTCATTCCACCCACTCTCCACAGCCAACGTCTTGAACTCGATCACGAAGTCGGCCACGCTGCGAGTTCCTTGGTGAAGCGAAAACAGGCGCCTAGCTGCGTCCCTCCCTCGGACGGAATGGTCGAAGAGCTTCCTCATCTCGGCCGTGAACCCCTGGTATGAAGCCATGCAGGGGTCTTGTCGTTCCCAAACGGCTGAAGCCCACTCCAGCGCTCGACCACGCAGCAACTCAATCACAAAGGCTATCCTAGCCTTGTCTGTGGCATAAGAGTAGGGCTGTAGATCGAACACTAACCCACACTGCATAAGGAAAGAACGGCATCTTCCCAGCTCCCCCTCATATTTATCCGGCGTCGGAACCTTGGGCTCACGGAAGGACACAGCTTCAGACGCGGCAGGCGAGATGGGTGAAACCCGGTAGTGGATCCTCCACCGGAAACTTGCGCTGGTTCTGGACCTCCGTCAGACCGGTAGAAAGGTTCCGAACTGACAACGCTATCTCCTGTAGTGCCGTGCTATGTTGTCCCAACATCTTCTCCTGATGGGAAATGGCATGGCGAACAGAGTCCAGGTCCGCTGGGTTCATTACTGGCCGGATCGTTCTGTCACGAGTTACAAAGCCAGAACCCAGAAGCAGACCAGGACAAGGTAAGTTGAAACGAAGGTGAGTGTTTATTTACAAATTCAAGAGTGATGCTGAATAATCCAGGGAACAGAGCGGGGCGGCGTTGATTAGTTGTTGGGGGTGCAGTGGTTGATCCAATCATGGCTCGGCAGCCGCCGACCACCAGGCAGAGGTTGGATGAAGGTTCCGACGAGCTAGACGCTCTAAGACTGATACTCTGATAAACCTACTGTTCATGGCTAACGATCCGGCAGGGAATGGATGTTAGGCCAGAGCCTAAGAAGGGTGATGATCAGGACCAGGTGTGCAGATTGCTGATGGGATGCAGGTGCGGAAATCAAGAGAGCTCCCCGGAGCGTTCCAGAACCCTCGGGAAACTGGAGATCCCGAGCAGAAAAACTAGTCCACAGAAAGGACCCGACTCAGACTGCCGGGATCGTTACAGGTTGGTATATAGATGAGAGACTGTATATGGTTTAGAATGTGAGGTTGGTGTATAGAGAAGGAGACTGTATATGGTTTAGAATGTGTGGTTGGTATATAGAGGAGGAGCCTGTGTATGGTTTAAAATGTGTGGTTGGTATATAGAGGAGGAGACTGTATACGGTTTATAATGTGTGGTTGGTATATAGAGGAGGAGACTGTATATGGTTTAGAATGTGTGGTTGGTATATAGAGGAGGAGCCTGTATATGGTTTAAAATGTGTGGTTGGTATATAGAGGAGGAGACTGTATATGGTTTAGAATGTGTGGTTGGTATATAGAGGAGGAGACTGTATATGGTTTAGAATGTGTGGTTGGTATATAGAGAAGGAGACTGTATATGGTTTAGAATGTGTGGTTGGTATATAGAGGAGGAGACTGTATATGTTTTAGAATGTGTGGTTGGTATATAGAGGAGGAGACTGTATATGGTTTAGAATGTGTGGTTGGTATATAGATTAGAGACTGTATATGGTTTAGAATGTGTGGTTGGTATATAGAGGAGGAGACTGTATATGGTTTAGAATGTGTGTTTGGTATATAGAGGAGGAGACTGTAAATGGTTTAGAATGTGTGGTTGGTATATAGAGGAGAGACTGTATATGGTTTAGAATGTGTGGTTGGTATATAGAGGAGGAGATTGTATATGGTTTAGAATGTGTGGTTGGTATATAGAGAAGGAGGAGACTGTATATGGTTTAGAATGTATGGTTGGTATATAGAGGAGGAGACTGTATATGGTTTATAATGTGTGGTTGGTATATAGAGGAGGAGCCTGTGTATGGTTTAAAATGTGTGGTTGGTATATAGAGGAGGAGACTGTATAAGGTTTATAATGTGTGGTTGGTATATAGAGGAGGAGACTGTATATGGTTTAGAATGTGTGGTTGGTTTATAGAGGAAGAGACTGTATATGGTTTAGTATGTGTTGTTGGTATATAGAGGAGGAGACTGTATATGGTTTAGAATGTGTGTTTGGTATAAAGAGGAGGAGACTGTAAATGGTTTAGAATGTGTGGTTGGTATATAGAGGAGAGACTGTATATGGTTTAGAATGTGTGGTTGGTATATAGAGGAGGAGACTGTATATGGTTTAGAATGTGTGGTTGGTGTATAGAGAAGGAGACTGTATATGGTTTAGAATGTGTGGTTGGTATATAGAGGAGGAGACTGTATATGGTTTAGAATGTGTGGTTGGTATATAGAGGAGGAGACTGTATATGGTTTAGAATGTGTGGTTGGTTTATAGAGGAAGAGACTGTATATGGTTTAGAATGTGTGGTTGGTATATAGAGAAGGAGACTGTATATGGTTTATAATGTGTGATTGGTATATAGAGGAGGAGCCTGTGTATTGTTTAAAATGTGTGGTTGGTATATAGAGGAGGAGACTGTATACGGTTTTGAATGTGTGGTTGGTACATAGAGGAGGAGACTGTATATGGTTTAGAATGTGTGGTTGGTATATAGAGGAAGAAGACTGTATATGGTTTAGAATGTGTGGTTGGTATATAGAGGAGGAGACTGTATATGGTTTAGAATGTGTGGTTGGTATATAGAGGAGGAGACTGTATATGTTTAGAATGTGTGGTTGGTGTATAGAGGAGGAGACTGTATATGGTTTAGAATGTGTGGTTGGTATATAGATGAGAGACTGTATATTGTTTAGAATGTGTGGTTGGTATATAGAGGAGGAGACTGTATATGGTTTAAAATGTGTGGTTGGTATATAGAGGAGGGGACTGTATACGGTTTAGAATGTGTGGTTGGTATATAGAGGAAGAGACTGTATATGGTTTAGAATGTGTGGTTGGTATATAGAGAAAGAGACTGTATATGGTTTAGAATGTGTGGTTGGTATATAGAGGAGGAGTCTGTATATTGTTTAGAATGTTTGTGGTTGGTATATAGAGGAGGAGACTGTAAATGGTTTAGAATGTGTGGTTGGTATAAAGAGGAGGAGACTGTAAATTGTTTAGAATGTGTGGTTGGTATATAGAGGAGAGACTGTATATGGTTTAGAATGTGTGGTTGGTATATAGAGGAGGAGACTGTATATGGTTTAGAATGTGTGGTTGGTGTATAGAGAAGGAGACTGTATATGGTTTAGAATGTGTGGTTGGTATATAGAGGAGGAGACTGTATATGGTTTAGAATGTGTGGTTGGTATATAGAGGAGGAGACTGTATATGGTTTAGAATGTGTGGTTGGTGTATAGAGAAGGAGACTGTATATGGTTTAGAATGTGTGGTTGGTATATAGAGGAGGAGACTGTATATGGTTTAGAATGTGTGGTTGGTATATAGAGGAGGAGACTGTATATGGTTTAGAATGTGTGGTTGGTTTATAGAGAAAGAGACTGTATATGGTTTAGAATGTGTGGTTGGTATATAGAGAAGGAGACTGTATATGGTTTATAATGTGTGATTGGTATATAGAGGAGGAGCCTGTGTATTGTTTAAAATGTGTGGTTGGTATATAGAGGAGGAGTCTGTATATTGTTTAGAATGTGTGGTTGGTATATAGAGGAGGAGACTGTAAATGGTTTAAAAAGTGGTTGGTTTTGTAGATGACGAGACTCTATATGGTTTAGAATTTTTGGTTGGTATATAGAGGAGGAGACTCTATATGGTTTAAAATGTGTGGTTGGTATAACGAGGAGGAGACTGTATATGGTTTAGAATGTGTGGTTGGTATATAGAGGAGGAGACTGTATATGGTTTAGAATGTGTGGTTGGTATATAGAGGAGGAGACTGTATATGGTTTAGAATGTGTGGTTGGTATATAGAGAAGGAGACTGTATATGGTTTAGAATGTGTGGTTGGTATATAGAGGAGGAGACTGTATATGGTTTAGAATGTGTGGTTGGTATATAGAGGAGGAGACTGTATATGGTTTAGAATGTGTGGTTGGTATATAGCGGAGGAGACTGTATATGGTTTAAAATGTGTGGTTGGTATATAGAGGAGGAGACTGTATATGGTTTAGAATGTGTGGTTGGTTTATAGAGGAAGAGACTGTATATGGTTTAGAATGTGGTTGGTATATAGAGGAGGAGTCTGTATATTGTTTAGAATGTGTGGTTGGTATATAGAGGAGGAGACTGTATATGGTTTAAAATGTGTGGTTGGTATATAGAGGAGGAGACTGTATATGGTTTAGAATGTGTGGTTGGTATATAGAGGAGGAGACTGTATATGGTTTATAATGTATGGTTGGTATATAGAGAAGGAGACTGTATATGGTTTAGAATGTGTGGTTGGTATATAGAGGAGGAGACTGTATATGGTTTAGAATGTGTGGTTGCTATATAGAGCAGGAGACTGTATATGGTTTAAAATGTGTGGTTGGTATATAGATGAGAGACTGTATATGGTTTAGAATGTGTGGTTGGTGTATAGAGAAGGAGACTGTATATGGTTTAGAATGTGTGGTTGGTATATAGAGGAGGAGCCTGTGTATGGTTTAAAATGTGTGGTTGGTATATAGAGGAGGAGACTGTATACGGTTTATAATGTGTGGTTGGTATATAGAGGAGGAGACTGTATATGGTTTAGAATGTGTGGTTGGTATATAGAGGAGGAGCCTGTATATGGTTTAAAATGTGGTTGGTATATAGAGGAGGAGACTGTATATGGTTTAGAATGTGTGGTTGGTATATAGAGGAGGAGACTGTATATGGTTTAGAATGTGTGGTTGGTATATAGAGAAGGAGACTGTATATGGTTTAGAATGTGTGGTTGGTATATAGAGGAGGAGACTGTATATGGTTTAGAATGTGTGGTTGGTATATAGAGGAGGAGACTGTATATGGTTTAGAATGTGTGGTTGGTATATAGATTAGAGACTGTATATGGTTTAGAATGTGTGGTTGGTATATAGAGGAGGAGACTGTATATGGTTTTAGAATGTGTGTTTGGTATATAGAGGAGGAGACTGTAAATGGTTTAGAATGTGTGGTTGGTATATAGAGGAGAGACTGTATATGGTTTAGAATGTGTGGTTGGTATATAGAGGAGGAGATTGTATATGGTTTAGAATGTGTGGTTGGTATATAGAGAAGGAGACTGTATATGGTTTAGAATGTATGGTTGGTATATAGAGGAGGAGACTGTATATGGTTTATAATGTGTGGTTGGTATATAGAGGAGGAGCCTGTGTATGGTTTAAAATGTGTGGTTGGTATATAGAGGAGGAGACTGTATAAGGTTTATAATGTGTGGTTGGTATATAGAGGAGGAGACTGTATATGGTTTAGAATGTGTGGTTGGTTTATAGAGGAAGAGACTGTATATGGTTTAGTATGTGTTGTTGGTATATAGAGGAGGAGACTGTATATGGTTTAGAATGTGTGTTTGGTATAAAGAGGAGGAGACTGTAAATGGTTTAGAATGTGTGGTTGGTATATAGAGGAGAGACTGTATATGGTTTTAGAATGTGTGGTTGGTATATAGAGGAGGAGACTGTATATGGTTTAGAATGTGTGGTTGGTGTATAGAGAAGGAGACTGTATATGGTTTAGAATGTGTGGTTGGTATATAGAGGAGGAGACTGTATATGGTTTAGAATGTGTGGTTGGTATATAGAGGAAGAGACTGTATATGGTTTAGAATGTGTGGTTGGTATATAGAGAAGGAGACTGTATATGGTTTATAATGTGTGATTGGTATATAGAGGAGGAGCCTGTGTATTGTTTAAAATGTGTGGTTGGTATATAGAGGAGGAGACTGTATACGGTTTTGAATGTGTGGTTGGTACATAGAGGAGGAGACTGTATATGGTTTAGAATGTGTGGTTGGTATATAGAGGAAGAGACTGTATATGGTTTAGAATGTGTGGTTGGTATATAGAGGAGGAGACTGTATATGGTTTAGAATGTGTGGTTGGTATATAGAGGAGGAGACTGTATATGGTTTAGAATGTGTGGTTGGTGTATAGAGGAGGAGACTGTATATGGTTTAGAATGTGTGGTTGGTATATAGATGAGAGACTGTATATTGTTTAGAATGTGTGGTTGGTATATAGAGGAGGAGACTGTATATGGTTTAAAATGTGTGGTTGGTATATAGAGGAGGGGACTGTATACGGTTTAGAATGTGTGGTTGGTATATAGAGGAAGAGACTGTATATGGTTTAGAATGTGTGGTTGGTATATAGAGAAAGAGACTGTATATGGTTTAGAATGTGTGGTTGGTATATAGAGGAGGAGTCTGTATATTGTTTAGAATGTTTGTGGTTGGTATATAGAGGAGGAGACTGTATATGGTTTAGAATGTGTGGTTGGTATAAAGAGGAGGAGACTGTATATGGTTTAGAATGTGTGGTTGGTATATAGAGGAGGAGACTGTATATGGTTTAGAATGTGTGGTTGGTATATAGAGAAGGAGACTGTATATTGTTTAGAATGTGTGGTTGGTATATAGAGGAGGAGACTGTAAATGGTTTTAGAATGTGTGGTTGGTATATAGAGGAGGAGACTGTATATGGTTTAGAATGTGTGGTTGGTGTATAGAGAAGGAGACTGTATATGGTTTAGAATGTGTGGATTTGGTATATAGAGGAGGAGACTGTATATGGTTTAGAATGTGTGGTTGGTATATAGAGGAGGAGACTGTATATGGTTTTAGAATGTGTGGTTGGTTTATAGAGAAAGAGACTGTATATTGTTTAGAATGTGTGGTTGGTATATAGAGAAGGAGACTGTATATGGTTTATAATGTGTGATTGGTATATAGAGGAGGAGCCTGTGTATTGTTTAAAATGTGTGGTTGGTATATAGAGGAGGAGTCTGTATATTGTTTAGAATGTGTGGTTGGTATATAGAGGGAGGAGACTGTAAATGGTTTAAAAAGTGGTTGGTTTTGTAGATGACGAGACTCTATATGGTTTAGAATTTTTGGTTGGTATATAGAGGAGGAGACTCTATATGGTTTAAAATATGTGGTTGGTATAACGAGGAGGAGACTGTATATGGTTTAGAATGTGTGGTTGGTATATAGAGTAGGAGACTGTATATGGTTTAGAATGTGTGGTTGGTATATAGAGGAGGAGACTGTATATGGTTTAGAATGTGTGGTTGGTATATAGAGAAGGAGACTGTATATGGTTTAGAATGTGTGGTTGGTATATAGAGGAGGAGACTGTATATGGTTTAGAATGTGTGGTTGGTATATAGAGGAGGAGACTGTATATGGTTTAGAATGTGTGGTTGGTATATAGATTAGAGACTGTATATGGTTTAGAATGTGTGGTTGGTATATAGAGGAGGAGACTGTATATGGTTTAGAATGTGTGTTTGGTATAAAGAGGAGGAAACTGTAAATGGTTTAGAATGTGTGGTTGGTATATAGAGGAGAGACTGTATATGGTTTAGAATGTGTGGTTGGTATATAGAGGAGGAGATTGTATATGGTTAAGAATGTGTGGTTGGTATATAGAGAAGGAGACTGTATATTGTTTAGAATGTGTGGTTGGTATATAGAGGAGGAGACTGTACATGGTTTAAAATGTGTGGTTGGTTTTGTAGAGGACGAGACTCTATATGGTTTAGAATGTGTGGTTGGTATATAGAGGAGGAGACTCTATATGGTTTAAAATGTGTGGTTGGTATAACGAGGAGGAGACTGTATATGGTTTAGAATGTGTGGTTGGTATATAGAGGAGGTGACTGTATATGGTTTAGAATGTGTGGTTGGTATATAGAGGAGGAGACTGTATATGGTTTAGAATGTGTGGTTGGTATATAGAGAAGGAGACTGTATATGGTTTAGAATGTGTGGTTGGTATATAGAGGAGGAGACTGTATATGGTTTAGAATGTGTGGTTGGTATATAGAGGAGGAGACTGTATATGGTTTAGAATGTGTGGTTGGTATATAGCGGAGGAGACTGTATATGGTTTAAAATGTGTGGTTGGTATATAGAGGAGGAGACTGTATATGGTTTAGAATGTGTGGTTGGTTTATAGAGGAAGAGACTGTATATGGTTTAGAATGTGTGGTTGGTATATAGAGGAGGAGTCTGTATATTGTTTAGAATGTGTGGTTGGTATATAGAGGAGGAGACTGTATATGGTTTAAAATGTGTGGTTGGTATATAGAGGAGGAGACTGTATATGGTTTAGAATGTGTGGTTGGTATATAGAGGAGGAGACTGTATATGGTTTATAATGTATGGTTGGTATATAGAGAAGGAGACTGTATATGGTTTAGAATGTGTGGTTGGTATATAGAGGAGGAGACTGTATATGGTTTAGAATGTGTGGTTGCTATATAGAGCAGGAGACTGTTTATGGTTTAAAATGTGTGGTTGGTATATAGATGAGAGACTCTATATGGTTTAGAATGTGTGGTTGGTGTATAGAGAAGGAGACTGTATATGGTTTAGAATGTGTGGTTGGTATATAGAGGAGGAGCCTGTGTATGGTTTAAAATGTGTGGTTGGTATATAGAGGAGGAGACTGTATACGGTTTATAATGTGTGGTTGGTATATAGAGGAGGAGACTGTATATGGTTTAGAATGTGTGGTTGGTATATAGAGGAGGAGCCTGTATATGGTTTAAAATGTGTGGTTGGTATATAGAGGAGGAGACTGTATATGGTTTAGAATGTGTGGTTGGTATATAGAGGAGGAGACTGTATATGGTTTAGAATGTGTGGTTGGTATATAGAGAAGGAGACTGTATATGGTTTAGAATGTGTGGTTGGTATATAGAGGAGGAGACTGTATATGGTTTAGAATGTGTGGTTGGTATATAGAGGAGGAGACTGTATATGGTTTAGAATGTGTGGTTGGTATATAGATTAGAGAATGTATATGGTTTAGAATGTGTGGTTGGTATATAGAGGAGGAGGCTGTATATGGTTTAGAATGTGTGTTTGGTATATAGAGGAGGAGACTGTAAATGGTTTAGAATGTGTGGTTGGTATATAGAGGAGAGACTGTATATGGTTTAGAATGTGTGGTTGGTATATAGAGGAGGAGATTGTATATGGTTTAGAATGTGTGGTTGGTATATAGAGAAGGAGACTGTATATGGTTTAGAATGTATGGTTGGTATATAGAGGAGGAGACTGTATATGGTTTATAATGTGTGGTTGGTATATAGAGGAGGAGCCTGTGTATGGTTTAAAATGTGTGGTTGGTATATAGAGGAGGAGACTGTATAAGGTTTATAATGTGTGGTTGGTATATAGAGGAGGAGACTGTATATGGTTTAGAATGTGTGGTTGGTTTATAGAGGAAGAGACTGTATATGGTTTAGTATGTGTTGTTGGTATATAGAGGAGGAGACTGTATATGGTTTTAGAATGTGTGTTTGGTATAAAGAGGAGGAGACTGTAAATGGTTTAGAATGTGTGGTTGGTATATAGAGGAGAGACTGTATATGGTTTAGAATGTGTGGTTGGTATATAGAGGAGGAGACTGTATATGGTTTAGAATGTGTGGTTGGTGTATAGAGAAGGAGACTGTATATGGTTTAGAATGTGTGGTTGGTATATAGAGGAGGAGACTGTATATGGTTTAGAATGTGTGGTTGGTATATAGAGGAGGAGACTGTATATGGTTTTAGAATGTGTGGTTGGTTTATAGAGGAAGAGACTGTATATGGTTTAGAATGTGTGGTTGGTATATAGAGAAGGAGACTGTATATGGTTTATAATGTGTGATTGGTATATAGAGGAGGAGCCTGTGTATTGTTTAAAATGTGTGGTTGGTATATAGAGGAGGAGACTGTATACGGTTTTGAATGTGTGGTTGGTACATAGAGGAGGAGACTGTATATGGTTTAGAATGTGTGGTTGGTATATAGAGGAAGAGACTGTATATGGTTTAGAATGTGTGGTTGGTATATAGAGGAGGAGACTGTATATGGTTTAGAATGTGTGGTTGGCATATAGAGGAGGAGACTGTATATGGTTTAGAATGTGTGGTTGGTGTATAGAGGAGGAGACTGTATATGGTTTAGAATGTGTGGTTGGTATATAGATGAGAGACTGTATATTGTTTAGAATGTGTGGTTGGTATATAGAGAGGAGACTGTATATGGTTTAAAATGTGTTGTTGGTATATAGAGGAGGGACTGTATACGGTTTAGAATGTGTGGTTGGTATATAGAGGAAGAGACTGTATATGGTTTAGAATGTGTGGTTGGTATATAGAGAAAGAGACTGTATATGGTTTAGAATGTGTGGTTGGTATATAGAGGAGGAGTCTGTATATTGTTTAGAATGTTTGTGGTTGGTATATAGAGGAGGAGACTGTAAATGGTTTAGAATGTGTGGTTGGTATAAAGAGGAGGAGACTGTAAATGGTTTAGAATGTGTGGTTGGTATATAGAGGAGAGACTGTATATGGTTTAGAATGTGTGGTTGGTATATAGAGGAGGAGACTGTATATGGTTTAGAATGTGTGGTTGGTGTATAGAGAAGGAGACTGTATATGGTTTAGAATGTGTGGTTGGTATATAGAGGAGGAGACTGTATATGGTTTAGAATGTGTGGTTGGTATATAGAGGAGGAGACTGTATATGGTTTAGAATGTGTGGTTGGTGTATAGAGAAGGAGACTGTATATGGTTTAGAATGTGTGGTTGGTATATAGAGGAGGAGACTGTATATGGTTTAGAATGTGTGGTTGGTATATAGAGGAGGAGACTGTATATGGTTTAGAATGTGTGGTTGGTTTATAGAGAAAGAGACTGTATATGGTTTAGAATGTGTGGTTGGTATATAGAGAAGGAGACTGTATATGGTTTATAATGTGTGATTGGTATATAGAGGAGGAGCCTGTGTATTGTTTAAAATGTGTGGTTGGTATATAGAGGAGGAGACTGTATACGGTTTAGAATGTGTGGTTGGTATATAGAGGAGGAGACTGTATATGGTTTAGAATGTGTGGTTGGTATATAGAGGAAGAGACTGTATATGGTTTAGAATGTGTGGTTGGTATATAGAGGAGGAGACTGTATATGGTTTAGAATGTGTGGTTGGTATATGAGGAGGAGACTGTATATGGTTTAGAATGTGTGGTTGGTGTATAGAGGAGGAGACTGTATATGGTTTAGAATGTGTGGTTGGTATATAGAGGAGAGACTGTATATTGTTTAGAATGTGTGGTTGGTATATAGAGGAGGAGACTGTATATGGTTTAAAATGTGTGGTTGGTATATAGAGGAGGGGACTGTATACGGTTTAGAATGTGTGGTTGGTATATAGAGGAAGAGACTGTATATGGTTTAGAATGTGTGGTTGGTATATAGAGAAAGAGACTGTATATGGTTTAGAATGTGTGGTTGGTTTATAGAGGAGGAGTCTGTATATTGTTTAGAATGTTTGTGGTTGGTATATAGAGGAGGAGACTGTAAATGATTTAGAATGTGTGGTTGGTATACAGAGGAGGAGCCTGCATATGGTTTCAAATCAAATCAAATCAAATCAAATTTTATTGGTCACATGCGCCGAATACAACAGGTGCAGACATTACAGTGAAATGCTTACTTACAGCCCTTAACCAACAGTGCATTTATTTTAAACAAAAAAAGTAAGAATAAAACAACAACAAAAAAAGTGTTGAGAAAAAAAGAGCAGAAGTAAAATAAAGTGACAGGAGGAGACTGTAGGAGTTTAGAATGTGTGGTTGGTATATAGAGGAGGAGACTGTATATGGTTTAAAATGTGTGGTTGGTATAAAGAGGAGACTGTATATGGTTTAGAATGTGTGGTTGGTATATAGTGGAGGAGACTGTATATGGTTTAGAATGTGTGGTTGGTATATAGAGAAAGAGACTGTATATAGTTTAGAATGTGTGGTTGGTATATAGAGGAAGAGTCTGTATATTGTTTAGAATGTGTGGTTGGTATATAGAGGAGGAGACTGTACATGGTTTAAAATGTGTGGTTGGTTTTGTAGAGGAGGATACTCTATATGGTTTAGAATGTGTGGTTGGTATATAGAGGAGGAGACTGTATATGGTTTAGAATGTGTGGTTGGTATATAGAGGAGGAGACTGTATATGGTTTAGAATGTGTGGTTGGTTTATAGAGGAAGAGACTGTATATGGTTTAGAATGTGTGGTTGGTATATAGAGGAGGAGTCTGTATATTGTTTAGAATGTGTGGTTGGTATATAGAGGAGGAGACTGTATATGGTTTAAAATGTGTGGTTGGTATAGAGGAGGAGACTGTATATGGTTTAGAATGTGTGGTTGGTATATAGAGGAGGAGACTGTATATGGTTTATAATGTATGGTTGGTATATAGAGAAGGAGACTGTATATGGTTTAGAATGTGTGGTTGGTATATAGAGGAGGAGACTGTATATGGTTTAGAATGTGTGGTTGCTATATAGAGCAGGAGACTGTTTATGGTTTAAAATGTGTGGTTGGTATATAGATGAGAGACTCTATATGGTTTAGAATGTGTGGTTGGTGTATAGAGAAGGAGACTGTATATGGTTTAGAATGTGTGGTTGGTATATAGAGGAGGAGCCTGTGTATGGTTTAAAATGTGTGGTTGGTATATAGAGGAGGAGACTGTATACGGTTTATAATGTGTGGTTGGTATATAGAGGAGAGACTGTATATGGTTTAGAATGTGTGGTTGGTATATAGAGGAGGAGCCTGTATATGGTTTAAAATGTGTGGTTGGTATATAGAGGAGGAGACTGTATATGGTTTAGAATGTGTGTTGGTATATAGAGGAGGAGAGCTGTATATGGTTTAGAATGTGTGGTTGGTATATAGAGAAGGAGACTGTATATGGTTTAGAATGTGTGGTTGGTATATAGAGGAGGAGACTGTATATGGTTTAGAATGTGTGGTTGGTATATAGAGGAGGAGACTGTATATGGTTTAGAATGTGTGGTTGGTATATAGATTAGAGACTGTATATGGTTTAGAATGTGTGGTTGGTATATAGAGGAGGAGACTGTATATGGTTTAGAATGTGTGTTTGGTATATAGAGGAGGAGACTGTAAATGGTTTAGAATGTGTGGTTGGTATATAGAGGAGAGACTGTATATGGTTTAGAATGTGTGGTTGGTATATAGAGGAGGAGATTGTATATGGTTTAGAATGTGTGGTTGGTATATAGAGAAGGAGACTGTATATGGTTTAGAATGTATGGTTGGTATATAGAGGAGGAGACTGTATATGGTTTATAATGTGTGGTTGGTATATAGAGGAGGAGCCTGTGTATGGTTTAAAATGTGTGGTTGGTATATAGAGGAGGAGACTGTATAAGGTTTATAATGTGTGGTTGGTATATAGAGGAGGAGACTGTATATGGTTTAGAATGTGTGGTTGGTTTATAGAGGAAGAGACTGTATATGGTTTAGTATGTGTTGTTGGTATATAGAGGAGGAGACTGTATATGGTTTAGAATGTGTGTTTGGTATAAAGAGGAGGAGACTGTAAATGGTTTAGAATGTGTGGTTGGTATATAGAGGAGAGACTGTATATGGTTTAGAATGTGTGGTTGGTATATAGAGGAGGAGACTGTATATGGTTTAGAATGTGTGGTTGGTGTATAGAGAAGGAGACTGTATATGGTTTAGAATGTGTGGTTGGTATATAGAGGAGGAGACTGTATATGGTTTAGAATGTGTGGTTGGTATATAGAGGAGGAGACTGTATATGGTTTAGAATGTGTGGTTGGTTTATAGAGGAAGAGACTGTATATGGTTTAGAATGTGTGTTGGTATATAGAGAAGGAGACTGTATATGGTTTATAATGTGTGATTGGTATATAGAGGAGGAGCCTGTGTATTGTTTAAAATGTGTGGTTGGTATATAGAGGAGGAGACTGTATACGGTTTTGAATGTGTGGTTGGTACATAGAGGAGGAGACTGTATATGGTTTAGAATGTGTGGTTGGTATATAGAGGAAGAGACTGTATATGGTTTAGAATGTGTGGTTGGTATATAGAGGAGGAGACTGTATATGGTTTAGAATGTGTGGTTGGCATATAGAGGAGGAGACTGTATATGGTTTAGAATGTGTGGTTGGTGTATAGAGGAGGAGACTGTATATGGTTTAGAATGTGTGGTTGGTATATAGATGAGAGACTGTATATTGTTTAGAATGTGTGGTTGGTATATAGAGGAGGAGACTGTATATGGTTTAAAATGTGTGGTTGGTATATAGAGGAGGGGACTGTATACGGTTTAGAATGTGTGGTTGGTATATAGAGGAAGAGACTGTATATGGTTTAGAATGTGTGGTTGGTATATAGAGAAAGAGACTGTATATGGTTTAGAATGTGTGGTTGGTATATAGAGGAGGAGACTGTATATGGTTTAAAATGTGTGGTTGGTATATAGAGGAGGGGACTGTATACGGTTTAGAATGTGTGGTTGGTATATAGAGGAAGAGACTGTATATGGTTTAGAATGTGTGGTTGGTATATAGAGAAAGAGACTGTATATGGTTTAGAATGTGTGGTTGGTATATAGAGGAGGAGTCTGTATATTGTTTAGAATGTTTGTGGTTGGTATATAGAGGAGGAGACTGTAAATGGTTTAGAATGTGTGGTTGGTATAAAGAGGAGGAGACTGTAAATGGTTTAGAATGTGTGGTTGGTATATAGAGGAGAGACTGTATATGGTTTAGAATGTGTGGTTGGTATATAGAGGGGAGGAGACTGTATATGGTTTAGAATGTGTGGTTGGTGTATAGAGAAGGAGACTGTATATGGTTTAGAATGTGTGGTTGGTATATAGAGGAGGAGACTGTATATGGTTTAGAATGTGTGGTTGGTATATAGAGGAGGAGACTGTATATGGTTTAGAATGTGTGGTTGGTGTATAGAGAAGGAGACTGTATATGGTTTTAGAATGTGTGGTTGGTATATAGAGGAGGAGACTGTATATGGTTTAGAATGTGTGGTTGGTATATAGAGGAGGAGACTGTATATGGTTTAGAATGTGTGGTTGGTTTATAGAGAAAGAGACTGTATATGGTTTAGAATGTGTGGTTGGTATATAGAGAGGAGACTGTATATGGTTTATAATGTGTGATTGGTATATAGAGGAGGAGCCTGTGTATTGTTTAAAATGTGTGGTTGGTATATAGAGGAGGAGACTGTATACGGTTTAGAATGTGTGGTTGGTATATAGAGGAGGAGACTGTATATGGTTTAGAATGTGTGGTTGGTATATAGAGGAAGAGACTGTATATGGTTTAGAATGTGTGGTTGGTATATAGAGGAGGAGACTGTATATGGTTTAGAATGTGTGGTTGGTATATAGAGGAGGAGACTGTATATGGTTTAGAATGTGTGGTTGGTGTATAGAGGAGGAGACTGTATATGGTTTAGAATGTGTGGTTGGTATATAGAGGAGAGACTGTATATTGTTTAGAATGTGTGGTTGGTATATAGAGGAGGAGACTGTATATGGTTTAAAATGTGTGGTTGGTATATAGAGGAGGGACTGTATCGGTTTAGAATGTGTGGTTGGTATATAGAGGAAGAGACTGTATATGGTTTAGAATGTGTGGTTGGTATATAGAGAAAGAGACTGTATATGGTTTAGAATGTGTGGTTGGTTTATAGAGGAGGAGTCTGTATATTGTTTAGAATGTTTGTGGTTGGTATATAGAGGAGGAGACTGTAAATGATTTAGAATGTGTGGTTGGTATACAGAGGAGGAGCCTGCATATGGTTTCAAATCAAATCAAATCAAATCAAATTTTATTGGTCACATGCGCCGAATACAACAGGTGCAGACATTACAGTGAAATGCTTACTTACAGCCCTTAACCAACAGTGCATTTATTTTAAACAAAAAAAGTAAGAATAAAACAACAACAAAAAAAGTGTTGAGAAAAAAGAGCAGAAGTAAAATAAAGTGACAGGAGGAGACTGTAGGAGTTTAGAATGTGTGGTTGGTATATAGAGGAGGAGACTGTATATGGTTTAAAATGTGTGGTTGGTATAAAGAGGAGACTGTATATGGTTTAGAATGTGTGGTTGGTATATAGTGGAGGAGACTGTATATGGTTTAGAATGTGTGGTTGGTATATAGAGAAAGAGACTGTATATAGTTTAGAATGTGTGGTTGGTATATAGAGGAAGAGTCTGTATATTGTTTAGAATGTGTGGTTGGTATATAGAGGAGGAGACTGTACATGGTTTAAAATGTGTGGTTGGTTTTGTAGAGGAGGATACTCTATATGGTTTAGAATGTGTGGTTGGTATATAGAGGAGGAGACTGTATATGGTTTAGAATGTGTGGTTGGTATATAGAGGAGGAGATTCTCTATATGGTTTAAAATGTTTGGTTGGTATAACGAGGAGGAGACTGTATATGGTTTAGAATGTGTGGTTGGTATATAGAGGAGGAGACTGTATATGGTTTAGAATGTGTGGTTGGTATATAGAGGAGGAGACTGTATATGGTTTAGAATGTGTGGTTGGTATATAGAGGAGGAGACTGTATATGGTTTAGAATGTGTGGTTGGTATAAAGAGGAGGAGACTGTAAATGGTTTAGAATGTGTGGTTGGTATATAGAGGAGATACTGTATATGGTTTAGAATGTGTGGTTGGTATATAGAGGAGGAGTATGTATATGGTTTAGAATGTGTGGTTGGTATATAGAGAAGGAGACTGTATATGGTTTAGAATGTGTGGTTGGTATATAGAGGAGGAGACTGTATATGGTTTAGAATGTGTGGTTGGTATATAGAGGAGGAGACTGTATATGGTTTAGAATGTGTGGTTGGTATATAGATTAGAGACTGTATATGGTTTAGAATGTGTGGTTGGTATATAGAGGAGGAGACTGTATATGGTTTAGAATGTGTGGTTGGTATATAGAGGAGGAGCCTGTATATGGTTTAGAATGAGTGTTTGGTATAAAGAGGAGGAGACTGTAAATGGTTTAGAATGTGTGGCTGGTATATAGTGGAGAGACTGTATATGGTTTAGAATGTGTGGTTGGTATATAGAGGAGGAGACTGTATATGGTGTAGAATGTGTGGTTGGTATATAGAGAAGGAGACTGTATATGGTTTAGAATGTGTTGTTTGTATATAGAGGAGGAGACTGTATATGGTTTAGAATGTGTGGTTGGTATATAGAGGAGGAGACTGTATATGGTTTAGAATGTGTGGTTGGTATATAGAAGAGGAGACTGTATATGGTTTAGAATGTGTGGTTGGTATATAGAGGAGGAGACTGTATATGGTTTAGAATGTGTGGTTGGTATATAGAGGAGGAGACTGTATATGGTTTAGAATGTGTGGTTGTGTCACGATCGTCGTAGGAGTGAGTAGACCAAGGCGCAGCGTGTGAAACAAACATGACTTTATTTAATTAAAGTACTAACAAAACACGACTCGTGAAGTCCACGGTTAACAATACCGACACGGAACAAAACCCACAAACCCAAAGTGAAACACAGACAGTTAAATATGACTCCCAATCAGAGACAACCAGCAAACAGCTGACACTCGTTGCCTCTGATTGGGAGTCACTCAGTCGAACATAGAAAATGACGAACTAGAACACCCAACATAGAAACAGAACACATAGAATGAACACACCCTGGCTCAACATAATGAGTCCCAGAGCCAGGGTGTGACAGTACCCCCCCTTAAAGGCGCGGACTGCGACCGCGCCTCAACTAAACAAAACAGGGGAGGGCTGGGCGGGCATACCTCCTCGGCGGCGGTTCTGGCTCCGGCCTTGACCACCACCCTCCAATACACCCCCCATAGTGCCCCTGGTCCAGTCTGTCGACTTGCACCCCTGGCTTGGTGCGTGGAGGAGGAACGGGCCTTACCAGGCTGACTTCTCACACCCCTGGCTTAGTGCGAGTGGCAGGAACAGGCCGGACCGGGCTGGCGACGCGCACCGTGGGTTTGGTGCGAGTGGCAGGAACAGGCCGGGTCGGGCTGGCGACGCGCACCGTAGACTTGGTGCGGATGGCAGGAACAGGCCGGGTCGGGCTGGCGACGCGCACCGTAGACTTGGTGCGGGTGGCAGGAACAGGCCGGGTCGGGCTGGCGACGCGCACCGTAGACTTGGTGCGGGTGGCAGGAACAGGCCGGACCGGGCTGGCGACGCGCACCGTAGGTTTAGTGCGTGGAGCAGGGACAGGCCGGGCTGGGCTGTCGACGCACACCGTAGGCTTGGTGCGTGGAGCAGGAACAGGCCGGACCGGGCTGGCGACGCACACCGTAGGCTTGGTGCGTGGAGCAGGGACAGGCCGGGCTGGGCTGTCGACGCACACCGTAGGCTTGGTGCGTGGAGCAGGGACAGGCCGGACCGGGCTGGCGACGCACACCGTAGGCTTGGTGCGTGGAGCAGGGACAGGCCGGACTGGGCTGGCGACGCACACCGTAGGCTTGGTGCGTGGAGCAGGGACAGGCCGAACCGGGCTGTGGAGACGGATAGGAGGCCTGGAGTGAATAGCGGCCACCACCCGTCCTGGCTGAATGCCTACCCTCACACACTCTGTGTGAGGCATCCGCACAGGACGTACAGGGCGGTGTACCCCTGGCCTGGTGGCCTTCTGGATCCGCCCCCTTTTCTCCTCCGTCAGCCCCGTCGTCCATGCCGTGTGCCCCCCCCTAAAAAATTTCTGGGGTTGCCTCACGACCGTCCGACAACGACCCTGATCACGCCGTAGCTCCTCTCTACGGCGCGCCTCCACCGTCTCACTCCATGGCCGGCGATCCATCCCGGCCAGGATTTCCTCCCAGGTCCAGGACCCCTGCCCGTCCAAGATCTGCTCCCACGTCCAGGCTGCCTGCTCCTGGACACGCTGCTTGGTCTTGGTATGGTGGGTTTTTCTGTCACGATCGTCGTAGGAGTGAGTAGACCAAGGCGCAGCGTGTGAAACAAACATGACTTTATTTAATTAAAGTACTAACAAAACACGACTCGTGAAGTCCACGGTTAACAATACCGACACGGAACAAAAACCCACAAACCCAAAGTGAAACACAGACAGTTAAATATGACTCCCAATGTTAAATATGACTCCCAATCAGAGACAACCAGCAAACAGCTGACACTCGTTGCCTCTGATTGGGAGTCACTCAGTCGAACATAGAAAATGACGAACTAGAACACCCAACATAGAAACAGAACACATAGAATGAACACACCCTGGCTCAACATAATGAGTCCCAGAGCCAGGGTGTGACAGGTTGGTATATAGAGGAGGAGACTATATGGTTTAACATATGTGGTTGGTATAAAGAGGAGGAGACTGTATATGGTATTGAATGTGTGGTTGTTATAAAGAGGAGAGGAGAGACTATATGGTTTAAAATGTGTGTGTAAAGAAAATGTATTTGATAGAGGAAACGATAAATAGAGGAATTGAAAAGTCTCTCTCTCTCTCTCTCTCTCTCTCTCTCTCTCTCTCTCTCTCTCTCTCTCTCTCTCAATTCAATTTCAATTCAATTCAATTTCAATTGAAGGGCTTTATTGGCATGGGAAACGTATGTTAACATTGCCAAAGCAAGTGAAGTAGATAGTAAACAAAAAGTGAAATAAACAATAAATGTTAACAGTAAACATCACACTCAGAAGTTTCAAAAGAATAAAGACATTTAAAATGTCATATTATGTATATATACAGTGTTGTAACAATGTGCAAATAGGAAACAAGTACACATGGGAAAATAAATAAACATAAATATGGGTTGTATTTACAATGGTGTTTGTTCTTCACTGGTTGCCCTTTTCTTGTGGCAACAGGTCACAAATCTTGCAGCTGTGATGGCACACTGTGGATCGCTGTAATCTGAGGGAAATATGTGTCTCTAATATGGTCATACATTTGGCAGGAGGTTAGGAAGTGCAGCTCAGTTTCCACCTCATTTTGTGGGCAGTGTGCACATAGCCTGTCTTCTCTTGAGAGCCAGGTCTGCCTACGGCGGCCTTTCTCAATAGCAAGGCTATGCTCACTGAGTCTGTACATAGTCAAAGCTTTCCTTAAGTTTGGGTCAGTCACAGTGGTCAGGTATTCTGCCACTGTGTACTCTCTGTTTAGGGCCAAATAGCATTTTAGTTTGCTCTGTTTTTTTGTTTGTTCTTTCCAATGTGTCAAGTAATTCTCTTTTTGTTTTCTCATGATTTGGTTGGGTCTAATTGTGTTGTTGTTGTTGTTGTTGTCCTGGGGCTCTGTGGGGTCTGTTTGTGTTTGTGAACAGAGCCCCAGGACCAGCTTACTTACTGTCTACTTGCAGTGTCGAGACTTTGGCCAGGTTCTGAGGTGGGCTGTTCTGCTGGCTTCTCTGCGGGGGTGGCCAGCTCTCTAATGGGTTGTTCTATGTCACCCGTCATCGTTCTCACCTTCCCCTACAGCACTCTGATCCTCTCCTCTAGTGCTCTGTTCTTCTCCTGCTCCTGCTCTTTCTCCTGTTGATGTTGTCTCACCACAGTCTAGAGTGCAGACATGTCTCTCTCTACCTCCAGCTCTCCAGGTCTAGTTAAGGGGGTGTTGTTGTGCTGGACTGTTGTCTGGGTCTGTGCTGACTGGAGTGTGTTCACCTGCTGTTCCAGCTCCACCTGCCTTACCTCCAGCTGGGTGAATTTATCCTTAATTTCAATGAGGGAGTAGTACTCTGTGCTGGGAAGTTGACTTTCTGCTTGGGGTTGCTCTGTGGGGTTATTCAATGAAGAGGTCTGGTCTGACCCGCTCGGGGTGGGGGTATCTTTCTCAAGGGAGAGCTTCTCCTGCTGAGCTATTTCTTTGATTAGGTGAAAGTCCAGCTGGAACTGTTTGGTGCTGCCTTGAACCAAAACGGTTCCAGATTTATAGAGATTAATATTAGACGACTCAGAGTCCTCGTTGTCCAGTATCCTGAGTTTCCACCCATCGCTAACACCCCCCCTTTTAACAGAGGGGTAGTGTGCTAGTATAGCACTGTGCCATGCCAGGGGATGGTCTGTGTGGAAGATAAGGTTGCTTATCTCTCTCTCTCTCTCGCTCTCTCTCTCTCAGGAGCATGGCCCATTAGTGGGGCTGCTCATGGCGGGGCCTGGGGCTACAAAGTAAGGGGGAGTTAAAGGTGTAGCCCTGAGCATCCTCACTAAGACACACCAGCAGCAGTTGTTACCGTCTCCATTTCCACAGTCACCCTAGAGACAAGAATACGACTGTACTCCATCTAGTGTCTCATAGGCACATGAACGCTCTCACGCACACACACCCACTCACAAATACACACGCACGCGTGCGCACATGCACGTACGCACACACACACACACACACACACACATACACACACACACACACATGCTGCCTGCTCCTTGTGTCATCACTGTGCTTGGAGTGTGTCCTTTTGCCATCAGCTCAACCACCCAGCTCAACCACCCAGCTCAACCACCAGCTCAACCACCCAGCTCAACCACCAGCTCAACCACCCAGCTCAACCACCCAGCTCAACCACCCAGCTCAACCACCAGCTCAACCACCAGCTCAACCACCAGTTCAACCACCAGTTCAACCACCCAGCTCAACCACCAGCTCAACCACCAGTTCAACCACTAGCTCAACCACCAGCTCAACCACCCAGCTCAACCACCAGCTCAACCACCAGCTCAACCACCAGCTCAACCACCCAGCTCAACCGCCCAGCTCAACCACCAGCTCAACCACCAGCTCAACCACCCAGCTCAACCACTAGCTCAACCACCAGCTCAACCACCCAGCTCAACCACTAGCTCAACCACCCAGCTCAACCACCAGCTCAACCACCCAGCTCAACCACCCAGCTCAACCACCCAGCTTAACCACCCAGCTCAACCACCAGCTCAACCACCCAGCTCAACCACCCAGCTCAACCACCCAGCTCAACCACCCAGCTCAACCACCAGCTCAACCACCCAGCTCAACCACCCAGCTCAACCACTAGCTCAACCACCAGCTCAACACCACCAGCTCAACCACCAGCTCAACCACTAGCTCAACCACCCAGCTCAACCACCAGCTCAACCACCAGTTCAACCATCCAGCTCAACCACCCAGCTCAACCACCCAGTTCAACCACCCAGTTCAACTACCCAGCTCAACCACCAGTTCAACCACCAGTTCAACCACCAGCTCAACCACCAGCTCAACCACCAGCTCAACCACCCAGCTCAACCACTAGCTCAAAAACCAGCTCAACCACCAGTTCAACCACTAGCTCAACCACCAGCTCAACCACCCAGCTCAACCACCAGCTCAACCACCAGCCAACCACCCAGCTCAACCACCCAGCTCAACCACCAGCTCAACCACCAGCTCAACCACCCAGCTCAACCACCCAGCTCAACCACTAGCTCAACCACCAGCTCAACCACCCAGCTCAACCACCAGCTCAACCACCAGCTCAACCACCAGCTCAACCACCCAGCTTAACCACCCAGCTTAACCACTAGCTCAACCACCAGCTCAACCACCCAGCTCAACCACCAGCTCAACCACTAGCTCAACCACCCAGCTCAACCACCAGCTCAACCACCAGTTCAACCACCCAGCTCAACCACCCAGCCTAACCACCCAGCTCAACCACCAGCTCAACCACCCAGCTCAACCACCCAGCTCAACCACTAGCTCAACCACCAGCTCAACACCACCAGCTCAACACCACCAGCTCAACCACCCAGCTCAACCACCAGCTCAACCACCCAGCTCAACCACCCAGCTCAACCACTAGCTCAACCACCAGCTCAAGACCACCAGCTCAACACCACCAGCTCAACCACCCAGCTCAACCACCAGCTCAACCACCCAGCTCAACCACCCAGCTCAACCACTAGCTCAACCACCAGCTCAACACCACCAGCTCAACACCACCAGCTCAACCACCCAGCTCAACCACCAACTCAACCACCCAGCTCAACCACCCAGCTCAACCACTAGCTCAACCACCAGCTCAACACCACCAGCTCAACCACCAGCTCAACCACTAGCTCAACCACCCAGCTCAACCACCAGCTCAACCACCAGTTCAACCATCCAGCTCAACCACCCAGCTCAACCACCCAGTTCAACCACCAGCTCAACCACCAGCTCAACCACCCAGCTCAACCACTAGCTCAACCACCAGCTCAACCACCCAGCTCAACCACTAGCTCAACCACCCAGCTCAACCACCAGCTCAACCACCCAGCTCAACCACCCAGCTCAACCACCCAGCTTAACCACCCAGCTCAACCACCAGCTCAACCACCCAGCTCAACCACCCAGCTCAACCACCCAGCTCAACCACCAGCTCAACCACCCAGCTCAACCACCCAGCTCAACCACTAGCTCAACCACCAGCTCAACACCACCAGCTCAACCACCAGCTCAACCACTAGCTCAACCACCCAGCTCAACCACCAGCTCAACCACCAGTTCAACCATCCAGCTCAACCACCCAGCTCAACCACCCAGTTCAACCACCAGTTCAACTACCCAGCTCAACCACCAGTTCAACCACCAGTTCAACCACCAGCTCAACCACCAGCTCAACCACCAGCTCAACCACCCAGCTCAACCACTAGCTCAACCACCAGCTCAACCACCAGTTCAACCACTAGCTCAACCACCAGCTCAACCACCCAGCTCAACCACCAGCTCAACCACCAGCCAACCACCCAGCTCAACCACCCAGCTCAACCACCAGCTCAACCACCAGCTCAACCACCCAGCTCAACCACCCAGCTCAACCACTAGCTCAACCACCAGCTCAACCACCCAGCTCAACCACCAGCTCAACCACCAGCTCAACCACCAGCTCAACCACCCAGCTTAACCACCCAGCTTAACCACTAGCTCAACCACCAGCTCAACCACCCAGCTCAACCACCAGCTCAACCACTAGCTCAACCACCCAGCTCAACCACCAGCTCAACCACCAGTTCAACCACCCAGCTCAACCACCCAGCTCAACCACCCAGCTCAACCACCAGCTCAACCACCCAGCTCAACCACCCAGCTCAACCACCCAGCTCAACCACTAGCTCAACCACCAGCTCAACACCACCAGCTCAACACCACCAGCTCAACCACCAGCTCAACCACCAGCTCAACCACCCAGCTCAACCACCAGTTCAACCACCAGTTCAACCACCAGCTCAACCACCAGCTCAACCACCAGCTCAACCACCCAGCTCAACCACCCAGCTCAACCACCCAGCTCAACCACCAGCTCAACCTGCGATCTTCACATATGTGACACTTGAGCTCACTGGGGTCTCTGAGGAAAACAACTGACCTCACACTGGGGGAAGTTCTCCTGCTTCCTTCATATTCACACTTCCTGATGCAGATTGACAGCAACCACTTCTTAGGGAGACACATCTCACTTTCGATCTCTGTTTGTGCTCCATGTATCTCTCCCTCCTTCCTTCCCTCTCTCTATATCTCCCTCTCCCGCTTGCGTACAGCAGTGTCAAGGTTTGGTCTCGAGGGGATGGTGTGATGGTGGATGAATACTCTCAGACAGACACCTGCCGCCATCAGGCAGGAAGGCACTGGCATAAGCACAGGACAGAAACAGGAGCGCTGAAACCTTCTGGATAGAACCAACAAGATTCAGAGTGCTGGGACCTCACCTGGACAGGAGAGCCTGTCAACACATACTTTAGGTCACTTAGAGGGTAGTGCTCCATCTACCTGTGTTTTAGCACAGTTCACGCTGGACTACACCTCCGGTCCTGGGCAGGAGGGAAAGGGGTTTGTTTATAAGAATCGACTGGCCCAGGTCAATTAGTGGACGGCGAGGGAAAGGAAGACTGAGGGCAAAA